>NC_134498.1:38409394-38709394 GCF_040206685.1 Ascaphus truei
TCACTCCTTCTCTCTCTCTCACTCACTCATTCTCTCTCTCTCTCTTACTCCTCTCTCTCTCTTACTCCTTCTCTCTCTCTTACTCCTTCTCTCTCTCTCTCTCACACACACTCTCCTTGTCTCTCACTTTCCTTCTCTCTCACTCCTTCTCTCTCTCTCTCCCTCTCACTCCTTCTCTCTCTCTCTCTCTCTCTCGCTCTCTCTCTCTCTCACACTCCTCTCTCTCACTCCTTCTCTCTCTCTCTCACTCCTTCTCTCTCTCTCTCTCTCTCCCTCCCCCCCCTTCCTTCCCGACATATTGCTATTTTAGGGTTTGAAATGTATTGGGGTAAGGCCACCTTTCGGTATGACCTAAATAACAACGTAAAGCATAGAATATTAATTTGAAGGCAAATAAGAACCAATTGGACCACTAAGTCTCCCCATTCTCCTACTTGCTGTAAAATCTCACACCCTCTCTGATCATTGGCTTTCTTTTATATTTAGGACAGCCACTATCCCAAGCGGGTCTGAATTCCTTCCTGTATAAACCTCTACCACCGATCACATTCTGCCTCCAGTCGTCAAGTGCCACCAACAGGTCAGGTTTTCAGAATATCCCTGGTTCAGCACAGGGATATCCTGAAAGATTGAGCCACCTGTGCTGAAGCATCTTGAAAACCTGACCTGTTGGTGGCCCTTGAGGATGGAGTGGCCCACCCCTGCTCTAAGCTACACAAGCTGACCCTTCAGCTATATTATCCTGAAAAAACCTTTAGTGGATGTGCGATGTTAGGATACCGGCTCATTTGCACATGTTTTGCACACCGTTATAACCAATGGCCGAAAAACAATTAACACTGCACTATTTAAAGGAGTGCAATAGAAAAATACAGTGCGTGCTGTCCATAAATCCTTCTCTCTTCTGGATGACCGGATCATTATGATCCACCTGTTTTTATTGTGAGTGTTATATGTTCCATTTTACATGTACATTTTATTGTGTTTATACTAATTGTGCTTTTTGTTCTCTCTTTTGCGCCCCTTTTTTGTTTGTGTGTGACTATTTAAAAGGAGTAAAACTGTTTTAACACTATATTATTTGCTAGGTGCAGAGCTTCCCAGTCCTCAAGGACAACTAACAGCACAGGCTAGTCTTCATTGCCCCAATCATTTTGACTGAACCACCTGTGCTCAAGCAGGGTATCCTTAACCTGCACCTTCAGTGGCCCTTGAGGACTGGAGTTTGAAACCTCTGATATATCTAGTGTATAAGATTTATTATGATGTTTATTTAGGTTACCATCATGTAAAATAGTCTAATGAAGCTTAGTGTAGGTAGCCTCAAGAATGAAAAACTCAATGTCATGGTAGGCTGCTTCTTCATCAACAAAGACTGGGTACTCACTTATATGGTTTAGTGCAAGAGATCAGTATTGTAAATGTGTGGAAAAGGCAGGTCAGGCTTTATCCAAGGACCGACGTGTTATATTGAAATCAGATGTACGGTGGTAAAGTTAACTCATAGCATTTTTATAAAGCTTAATAAAGAATAGAGAAGCTGCCTTAATGTATGGTCAGTATATATAACGGCATGAAGAATAAGTTAAGGACAACATGGCCAAAGTCTGGGTTGGCAGTGAGGAATGTGTTTTTAACACCAATCATAAACTCTGCAGTATTTTGTGATACAGTCTGCTACAGGCAAATAACTTCTGCCATATGTAATGCATATCAAATTCCCTTTGCATTGGTAAGTACCAACAACTGAAACCAGTGCTCGCTAATAAAGCAGAGTAAGAATATGCAGTGCATTAATCATCTCTCATTACGCATCAGAAGTGACTGACACAATCATGTAATACAACTCTCTTGAGCATATATGTGAGTCTTACTGCTAATGATATACCTACAGATGGCCCAGGACCCATATAATAATAATAACTGTATTTCATGCAGCACTTTTCTCCCAGTGGGATTCAAAGCGCTTCACAATTACAGTATAGCGTGCGGTATCTGTCATCATAGCTGTGTCCAGGACATACAGTACTTGAAAACAAGAGGTAACTTTCAACGTATTCCTTCCTGGTAAAACATTTGATAAATAAATGCATTCTCCCTGACCCTTGCCATCAAGCTTAGCAGCTAATTTATTTATCTAAACAGAAAAGATCATTTTAACGTTTCAGCATACTTCTTACAATGAGATTATCTGGGGGTTTTTTTTAACGCATTTCCCTAACTGTACTTTTTTCCACAACTTCATTAATAAATACATAGATTCTGGGTTTTTTTTTTGCTTTCATCTGGAATCTGGAAAAATCCAGAGGATTTTCAGGTGTTAGCACTAAACACTCATTATTTCTTGAAAACAGGCCCTTGGCAGGATGCCTACATCAGCATTGCAGGATTCAAAGGGTTATGCAGGTCACAGAGATGGTTGCTAGGGTAGCAGAGATGTGGGTATCAAACCAGCAGTAGGTAATGTCTAATGAAGGCCCCCTGTGATCTCATGCTTTCCATTAAGACTTAGATGTTTCTGTAAGGTAAACGTTTATTAAATGGCAGTTTAAAATGATAACTAATTAAGGTATATTTTAATTTCTTTGATTTTGTTTCTTCAGCTTAGAAACTTGTAAAATACCATGTTCATAAATAGGTGCAAATTACAAGTTGCATTGGGATATTTTCTAGTGAGCATACAAGGCATATTATGAAAAAAAATACCCAAGGGAGAATCACAAAGACTTTTATGTAAAGGACTATAGAATAATACAATCTAAAACAAAGGGATGAATACAAATAATCTGCAATTAAGTATGAAGAAATTATGCTAAGTATTTATTAATAATAATAATAATAAATAATATAGTAATAATACTAAAATCACACATGTGATAATGTCCCAATGCTGAAAGTAGATCCCTGGTCAAGAGGGATATATATATATATAGAGGAAGAGGGATATAGTGTATCACAGCTGTGAGTGAGGTAAAGAAGGTCCTTCTTTGTAAAGGCTTTCCTGAATCTGCATGTTAGGGCTGCGAGGGTTAAGTTCTCCTGCACTATGAGGCTGTCATGGAACAACAGTAAGACTAGGTTCCCAGTGGCCATGGCTGCGACGCTATGGCGTGCGTGACATACACCAGAGCAATATTTTTGTCTTTTGGTGCGGCGGTCGAGCAGTGGCCACGTCAGCGCAACATTTCAGCCAATCAGGGCGAACCAGCCACGTGACGTCATGGCCGCGCCACACTACGCCGCTCCCCACCCCCCCTGCTGCCAGATCTCCTGCTCTCCACTGCAGATGCAGACCACAGTTCGCGGCTGAAACGGGTGCATGTGCCGCTAGGCGCTCCGTCGCGCGTGCAACCGTGATGACTGGGTCCCTAGCTCAAGGCCTCCCCGACAAACCTGCTGCAACTATCTGCTGACCTACACCATGGATAGATACTATGCACACTGATCTCCACACAGTTTTTTAAGGGTGCTGTGGATTAAGTGTGAGAGACCACCGTTATAATCTCTCTAAATTCACAGTGTTTAAATTAGTGAACTGTATCCATCCTCATCCTATAACAATGAATGGATGTCGAACTGAATTACAACAATTATGCTGCTTGATACTACACACTGTTTCCATATTTTTTCTTCACATATTGCACTTTGCACTTGCTATTGAGGACCAGCGCCAAGGAGGACTGTCTTTCACAACAATACTAGGAAGGATTTGGACAACCCTTGAGACCTCCAGGCTTCACAATTGAGGTGGTTTGCAACACCTGCTTTTGCTGTCATACATACAGTATACACTGGCGACACACTTTATTCGAGCTCGGCTAGTCCCACGAATTCGGGTATACCCGGGTGTATTGAGGTTTGTGACTGTTTTCTGCCCGAGTGCATTGAGGTATTTTCCAGGCAGGGATTGAAGCATTTTATTCCCGCTGGCTGCAATACTGCACAGTATATATATATATATATATATATATATACTGCATTACAATTCATGAATTTATGCCATCTGGTAGACACGCGAAGCATTGCAGCCTATTAAATCCTAATCATTATCATTTAACAGATCAGCCGCCCGTCAGCCAGGCATGAACCCAGGCTGGGAAGGCAAACGCAACGGGGCTTGTCAGAGGTGAGGAGCGGCGCATTCCAGGTATCTGCCAGGTACATACTGGGTATTGGCTCGAATAAAGTGTGTCGGTGCAGTATGTTGCAGTATATGAGGTGGTTTGCAACACCTGCTTTTGCTGTCTTACATACAGTGTATGGTTCCTAAGAATTGATTTCTAGGAATACTTTATACAAATTAGAATATTGTATGTCTTTCATCACTGTGTTTTTAGCGCTGGGGTTGTGTGATATCCTGTTGTTTTTATAGAAGTGATTTTTGTATATATATTTATATATAATATATTTTTTCATTATTCTACTTTATGTTGCACTTTTTATATTTATATTGGCACTTTATCCACTATTTTAAATTGTCTTCATTATTTTTCCTTGTTTCAAGTGGAATTGTTGGCATTTGACCTTTGTGTCCCTCAAAAATCATGTAAGATAAATCACCTAGAAAGTCGACAAAAGATGTATGTGAGCAGGTTTTCTGGGGATGCACGTCTCTAACCCAGGCTGTGCTGAAAAGCTGTGTAATACGGCAGGCATAAACTTATAGGGAACCATGTTAATAGGGATAAGTAGCAAAAGGTGACACTGTGAGGGCTCATCTGCAATGTCATTACCCAGAATCCCTTGCTGCAGTGGAAGCACTGTATGCTAAGAGATAATGGGGAAGGGCAGGGTTGCAGACCTGTCCGAGACATGTGAATGTGCTCACAAGTGGTACTTTTATTTGATATATATATATATATATACTAGTGATATATATACATATATATAAATATAGAATATACTGTATATATTAGTATTTACGTGCATGCTTAGATCATTTCTTATTTACAAGGAGCCTATATGTCTTTGACTAACTGAAAATATGGCTTCTCATTCAACTGTTCATATATACAATGGAAACATTCCAGATTCAGACAAATTAGTATTTTACTGCTACATTACATGCTATATTTAACTCTGTAGAGTTACTATCCTCCTTTTTTTAAATTCAAATCACGGCTAGATGTTTATCTCTCTATTGCAAATAGTGACAGACACATTCATCATCTCAATCAATACGGGAGCTCAGCAACTTTATCTACCTGACAACCCTATAAAGAAGTCCTATTTTGGACTCATCCCACCAGTGGTAAAAAAAAATACATATAACAATAAAAATAATAATAATAAAAGAAAAAATCAAAAGAAAAGTCAAGTTTAGTGCATACACAGTCATTAAAGGAGCAGGGAAATCACTAACCACCAGTTTCATTATAACTGTTGATAGGTCAGATTTCTCGACCCTGACAAAGTGTTCTCTGACACATCGGCTGAGAACACTGAGGTAACAGCTTCTGCTATCTGATGGCACTGAGCCAGGTGGATTGTGGACATTATTGCTTTGTCAGGCGAGAGTTTCACGGCTTACCATGGCGTTTGTGAGGAAAGGATTTTAAAAGCTTTAAAAGAGGTGAGTTAGAAATGTTGTCATTGTAAAATTACTTTTAAAGCAGCAACGCTACACTCGCTCTTTATTTCTTCTTCTTTGTATATGGAAAGCATGTGACAATGTATACAGTAATACTACATTCTTACCTAAACTGGCAATGGTCTAGTGCTCCTGTTATAAATCTGGAAACATCCTGATTGGGTGACTAACATAATGGCTGCTTTAGTCAGTGTACCTCAGCAGCCACAACCAATTATCTATTGTTACAGTTTGCAGCTCAAACTGCTGGTAATATTGGCAACAAATTATCACAAACAGGAAAGTGTTGCAAATATCTTGCACTGCTTGGCAGGTGTGGCTAAACCTGCTATAAAAATTAAAAGATGCTTCAAAACTCATTAAAAATGGCAGTACGAGTTGGGGAAAAAAAATACAGCAAGTATTATCTAATACTACAGAACTGATTTATTTAAAAAAACATATACTGTAATTTCACGTTTTGCTGCTTTAAAACAAAGAAGCTAATATATTTGCATGGGATCTGTGTTCAAACAAGAACCATTTAGGCTTTCATTCGTGTCATTGTGTCTGACAGCCGTTGTTGTTTGTCACAAAAGAATTATATAGTTACATAGTAGACAAGAGTATGTACAGAGTATATTAGTTATAATATAAAGCAGGGGAGCACAAACTTTTTTCCCTGCGCCCTCCGGACGGCAGTTCCCCTCTCTCCGTGCCCACCCCCACCCCGCTTACCTCGGCGTCATGACGTCACGTTGCCATATCAACGTGACGTCACATGACCTCGAGGCGTCATTTGACGCCCCATTGCCATGGCGATGTGTCAAAGTAGCCGCCGGAGCCAAGGTAAGTAACGATTACAGAGGCCTTCGCCACTCCCCTGGCACTTAATTTAAGTGCCTTCGGTAAGCGCGCAGGGCCTCTGTAAACCCCGCGCCCCCCGCAGTCAGTCTTGTGCCCCCAAGTTTGCACACCGCTGATATAGAGATTGCTGCCTGCACTCATTATAGGAAAAACGGGCAGCATTACAACTTAAGTACACAAAGCCTCTCCCTGAAAAACTTGTTCTTTGCCCCTATTTCTGTAAGGTGTGATAGCGCAGGTGACGTACTATAACATGAAAAGTCCTATGGACTTTAATTGGACTTTTCAATGCGATAGCACGTCATCTGTGCAGAATAAGGGCCTTTGTCTAAATCTTCCACCCACCCCTCTTTTGTAACTTTGTTAATCTTCTTCAGAACAGGGTTATTTAAGCCTTTGTTCTGTGGCTCCTATCTTTGGAAATGTTTCCTAACTAACCACCTTAGGCCTCATCCCCACTGCTCGTGGCTGCGCGCGCTATGGCGTGTGCAGCGCAAACAAGATATGGCCCTCTACGGGGCCGGCTCTAGTCACTGCCACTGTGCGCCTGCACAAAACACAATGCACAACCGCCTTTGCCAAAAGACAAGGGTTTCGTCTTTTGGCGCTGCGGCTGAGCGTTTGCCACGTCACGGCGGCGGTTCAACCAATGCGGGCGAACCAGCCACATGACGTCATGGCCATGCCACCCCCCCATCGTGATTTCCTCCTCTTCTCTTGACACGCAACCACAGCTCGCATCTGAAACTGGTTCACGTGCACACAGTGACTGGGGCTGTAGCCTTACACCACAGTAACAGGTGCAGACCTGCCGGCCAAGTTGCTATCTCTTGTCAATGGTTTATTTTCATCAAGTACAACTCACCAGTAGTCATACAGGTTCTGGGGAAGTGTAAATCTGTTGACGGCCCTGATACATTTGAATAGATCAACAAGAGTTTGTTGAAAACCTCATAGGTCTCTTTATAGTCATATATTGGAAGAAGAAACACGTGGCGCTAAAAGCTCGGAAAAAACAGAGATGGGCCGATTTTCCGCCAAAATCTGAATCCGCCTCGGAATGACCAGTTCCTTGCATCCGCCGAGCAGTCTCAAACAGACAGATTCGGGTTTTTGTTTTTTTTATCATCAGTAAAAATCCGACCGATTGCAAAAATGGAGGAAGAGCAATTAAGGAGTGTGGCTGGGAGATATGTAATGTATATTTAAATGAGTCATATCCCACACTTCCTAACATGATTTCTATACCAACTATATTGAGTTGATAAGCCTAAGGGACCTAGTGATTGGAATGGTGCACTGTTGTCAGACCCAACAGGACTGGAACCCACAACCATGGCTTTTCTAAACAGCAGATCTAGCAGTGTGAGTTAAATAAGCTCTTGGGTTACACCCCTGTAACTGTCAGCCAGCATATCAACAAGGGATGTCTATTTTGTTGATTGTAACCTTGAAAAGACTTCAAGCACAAAGTAATAAGTGAGGGCCATGAGTTACTTAGGCCAGGTGAGATTGCATAAAACACAGGTCTTCTGCCACACACCAGTAAAAAGTACTGTAGGTGAAGCACAGCAAATAAAGAAGATGCAGAGACAAAGTAATATAACAAAGTGGCCTGGTGACTTGAGCTAGTTGTACTTCTAATCTTATAAAAGATTAAGACAGTGGGACATATTAACTCAGTAGTATTCTGCCACAAGGCACCTTCGGTGCTGGAATACATTACAGCCTATTCAAATAAATGGACTGTAGGTGTCTTCCCGCGCCAGAATGTGTCACATGAGAGAAGACTGCTTATTAGATGTGGTTCTCTATCCCAGAAGAAGGTAACATGCTTTGTACAGGTTTGAGCACTGTGAGAAATAGAGCTCAAAACTAAATATACAGTGACAGTAGCCATCAGCTGGTTGAGTTCACACGGCTAGAGCCGTTGTCCTAAATAACAGAGGTTGTGTGGTTTCAACTTCTAATCCTGTTGGGTCTGACATCATACCCTATTCCGCAAAAGGTGCCTTAAACTTGTCAACCCAAAAACACTTTGTGTGCTGTGGGAAGCCAGCGGAATCGCTGCCTGCAGTTTGTAGAGTTTTTATTATTTTAAAAATAAAGTATTTCAATTCAATATGTGTCTGACACTCTGACAGATGGCAAAAACAAAATATCAAGGATGGCGCTCTCCTTTAAGCAATTAAATAACGCAATTAGTGCTAGAATACAAAATAACATGTATCCAACCAAACTAATATTGGATACTCAGTGCACAGAGTGCATGAAACTGAGCACATGTGATAAAGAAAATATGTAGTGAAAAAAACAACCTTGCTGGTACTGTGATTTTAAATATAAATGAATAAGAGTCCTCAACTCAGCGTTAAAAAAATAACTGTTTCCCAGTTTCTTCCAAGACGATGATTCCAGAAGGATAAGGGAGCGGGGGACATCCAGTGTGTTATGTAAAAATAAAATTGAAACACCAATAGTGCCATATGCAAATGATGATGTAAATCAAAAAGACTGGTAAAGCTTCAATGGTTTTACTCACATGTTGTGAGAAAATTTAGGCAATACACAATCTGTGGCAATGTTCACCAGATAACTTGATGTGTGTGCGTTAGCTGAAAGAAAGAAGAACAAAAAACCATAGCGCGAATAATATCTGTCAAACTTTATACTAAGAAGGTGTCATAGCCTGCCAGGAGGCTACTAAAACAGGCATTTAAACAATACAATTCAGATTTCGCTGCCAAGCGGTGATCTCACCGCTGCCGCGACGCTCCTGCGGATCGCTGTATGGTGCCAGCTTGTTTCTCCCCCGGTTTGTGGCCACCCGGGGGCTCTGGCTCGTCCAGCTGCTGCTTCTTCCTAGGTGCAGGTGCCTCTCAGGGACATGATACCGCTCTCAACTCAGAAGCGAAATCGGAATTGTATTGTTTAAATGCCTGTTTTAGTGGCCCATGCCTAAGTGTCCATCTGGCAGGCTATGACACATTCTTAGTATAACAGTTAGACAGATATTGTTCGCGCTATGGTTTTTCTGTTCTTCTTCCTTTGCGCTAACGCGCACACATCAAGTCATCTGGTGAACATTGCCACAGATTGTGTATTGCCTACATTTTCTCACAACATGTGAGTATAACCATTGAAGCTATACTGGTCTCCAAAATTAGATCGGGTTGTATTCAATGATTGATTTGAAAATCCATTCAGCTTTTTTAGTACCCGATCTGCAGATGGATTTTGGTTGGTGGGCGGGGTTGGGTTGGAGGGGGGGAGGAGGGGAGGGGGAGGTTGGCGCAGATTTGGTCTCAACAATACACGAAATTCCGGGAAACAGATTGGACGGTTCCGCCCATCTCTAGTGCTAGAGGTGCTGTCCTGAATAACAAAGGTTGTATGAGTCCAGGCATCAGTACACCATTCCAGTCACTAGGTGGCTTAGACTTGCTAACTCAAGATAGTTCTTATGGAAATAATTTTAGGAAGTGTGGAATGTTACTTATTTAAATAGACTTTGCATAGCCATTAGCATATCTCCCAGGGTACCTCAGGTGTGCTTCTTTTTCATCACAGGCATCTGTCCCTAAGATTTTTGGAGAGAGGTTTGAGGGGATATATACACACAACTGGAGACACTATTAAATCGTCCTCCTCGCGGAATCTGACTAAACTGGATCCAATGTCCAATGACGAATTCTGAGGAATCCGCTCAGATTCTTTTAGTACCCAATCTGCCGGTGGAGTTTGCAGTGCGGATCGGATTTAGGTAAAACCCGCTGCGGAAATCCGCGGATGAGATTCAGACAAATCCACTCATCTCTACTGAAAACCCCACACAAATATAAAAACGAATTCTCAACCTATGCTTGAGCTATATTACACTAACTTGACCTATTTTCAATGTTACCATTAAACTCCTGCTCTGCAAAAGACACTTAATAGCTTTCTGACCTCAACAATTGCATCTCTCCTAAATCTCCTTTGCTAAACATATTGCAATTGCCTTCCCATTTTGCTCCTCCATAAAAATGTACCTAAGTACTGCATTTAGACTCTCTATTGTCCCGTCTGCATTTAATTCTATTGGCTTTGTTTCGTTGGCTCTGTTTCTGACATCCTGTACTGTTTGTTTTATTTATGTTACAAGCCTTCTGGGATAGAGCCTATCCCATAACTACGATTTCATTTGTCTTAAGCACTTAACTTTGGATTAATGCTAAGTACAGTATCAAACTGCTACTGCAGGTTACACTATCATCATAGCTGCTACTAAAATGCTGATCATTGGTCAATCCATTCCCGGTGAGCTAAATGCTGTACTCTGTGCTAACACACACCACATAATGTATGACACTTCTCAAGGTAAATTGCTCCATTTCCAAAGGTAGGAGCCACATGTCAACAACTGAATGGGAAATAAATAAGTTCATGGATTTCGGAAAACACAATGTCTAAATCAAATCAACAGGAATTCACTGTAGTAGATGGACTATTTTTAAATATATTAAGGCTACACTAAAAAAAGATTGTACAGACGTAGCAAGACTTGGGACAGTACTTGCCGCGTTGGGGCAGGGCGGTTGCCTTAGGCCCTGCGCTCCTCCTCTCCTTCCTCCTGCTGGCGCAGGGATCCAAATTCTGCTTGACTGGAGGAGGGAATGCGGGGCAACCGGACTGGCGGGACCGCCTCTCGCCCCAAGGTAAGTGTGTGCTCCTCACTCGTGTGTGTGTCTTACCTTCTCCGGAGCAGCTTTCTTCCTGTAGCGTCGGTGTTGTCATGGCGACCCAACGTCCCATGACATTATGACTTCACATGACCACCACTTCCGCTGGAAGAGCCCCGCTGCGAGCGTGCCGCCTTGGACCCCACACATACGAAGGTCGGCCCTGCGGGGTCCCATGCTTCTGAATGGGATCCCCCCCTCTCCCCGCTGTGTTAAACCCTTCAGACCGCCACAGACATGTAACTGTGAACTGTAGCGGCACCGGAAACAGTAAGGCCTCGGACATGGTATTGCAGACCGCGCGGACGCGTCCGCACGCTGAACAAACAGACTTAAGGCAGTGTTCACTTCCATGCGGCGTGCGGGCGGAAGCGGGAGGGGGCGCGCGTTGCGTGAGAAATCAGTTAAACTGATTTCTCAACGCGACAGACACGTCACGTGAGCGGTTAGCCTAATGAGGGTTAACCAGCTCCGTGACGTCACTAGGAACGCCCCCAGGAACGCCCCCCCTCACGGCTTGTCTGGTATGGCCAGGGAAAGCACCCGCTTTCCCTCAGCCTCCGCGTGCCTCCACATGGGCTGCAGCACCATGTCCGCAGCCTTAGTCTTGCTACTTCTGTATAGATTACACGGAACACATAGTTTTTTGTTATGCTCTTATGGATTCATGGTAAGGAACAAGCACACCTCAAAACAGCTGCGATGTAGATATGATACCTTTATTGACTAACTGATGTTAGGGAAAAATTAAGGTTTTCCGGACCAATAAAAAAGACTCTGCAGAACTTATTCTCCAAATTGTCACTTTTTTCCTAGTTGTTAACTTGAGCGTATCCAAGTTCTCCATTGCACACAGATCATAAAGAGATGTTAAACATGTCACAATGCAAATCATTGCAAGGCCCTTTTGCAATCAACCGCTGCTGAGTACTTGTACCAATTATATTATAGGTCAACTGCCTTCATTTCCATAAAAACATTTTTACGTTTTTACGTTTACATAAAAACGTATTATTAAAGGACCACTTGAAACTCTCAAATGCAAAGTCGAGTGACTAATGTTCTGCATCTTGGTCTTGTTGTTGTTGAGTGCAGTGTGATCCCTACACTACTCTAGAGCAACCCCTCATAATCACCCCTATGTATAATGCAAAAGGGAAGGTAATAATGCATTATATTGTTTCAGCCAACAGAAAAGGCAATCGGGGATACTCATAACAACCAATACATTTGGACAACATAATTCCTGTTAAACAAATTACATTAGAAAATGGAGAACAGGGATACTTGCTCAACCTGTACGCTGTTTGGTAGAGGGTCGGTGCACTTGGGGAAAACAACAGGTACTGTATGGGCGGGGGAGGGAGGCCCTGTCGGAAAGGTATCGCCTAAATGAGGAGAGAACAGGAAAGGCCCCAATTGCATGGACTCATAAATGTAAAAGGACGGAGTGAAGGAAGAGACCTACAGAGTTACAGTATATGTACGACTGTGAGGGTAGCACTTGTAGGAGGAATGAATATGAATTGTGTCCCTGTGTACTAGAGGCTAAGCAACTAAACCCCCCATAGATACTGAATGAGAGAGTCTGAGTATATTAAAAAAACTATTTTAATAGGGCTCATCGAAAGAATAAGGGGACAAAGTTGTCCTCTCTCCCTGCCGACAGGGCCTCTCTCTCCATGCTCCAAACAAATTAAATACAGGGAAATGAATTAAGTAGACCCTTTAAAGAAACACATACAACTATTTTGACTGTTTGCAATTGATCCTGATCTAGTTTCAGGTGATATCTGTATGAATAGAATATTGAGTAGCATTTTTAAAATGTATTTTCAACTATTGTGACTATCATCCATCTAACAAATGAAAGCGTATCTGTTTATTTCTGGTACTTGGAAATCTAGAACCAAGGCCTAGAGTTACATCCAACTAGACAAATGATATAGTTAAATACGTATCTGTTTATCTTCTCATAAGCAAGGGTCACAGCATGGCCCCTCTATAGGGTCTTACACAGCAGCATTAGGACCTAAAGATGGGCCAAACCGTGACGTAGGGTTAGGCTTAAAATACTTTGGCTAAAGAATGGATTTAAATGACTCTTGCTTATGAGAAGATAAACCGATAAGTATCTAACTATATAATATATGAGGTTGGATGTAGCACTGGCGCTTTTTGTCTTTTGTTGTACTGTATACGTGAGGTCACAATCCTAGTAGCCCTCTATTGACACAAATATATGTGGTTTTGCGGCGGCTTTCGGTTCCGAGCTTACAGGAGCTGTGTGCGTGTTCGTTAATTTCACTTGGAAATGTAAAGCAGAAGGGAAGACACTGCATTTGCATTGCAGCCAGGAATAATGTCAGAATAAACAGCCTTTTCTTCTTCCAGATCAGTGGGTATAAGAAAGGAATGAAAGAAAATGTACAGCAGCTTCTTAAGGCAAAGATGAATCAACGAGAGGCCGAGCACTCAAAAATATTCCAGTGGGGAAATGTCGTGTTTTTGTATCATTAAATCCATCAGTGCTGGAACCAAAAAAGGCAGTGTCTCTGGAAGGAAACAACACTTCGGTTTTTATTGCCCCACAGAACAGGCGCGGATATACTACCTTCATTTCAAGCTAGATAAATGTCACTTGAAAATATTACATGTTATCATTTTACATTTATTTTCAAACTATTTAGAAACCTAATAGGAAAAGGAAAATGTTTTCTGACCACATTATAGTTGGAGACGAGTGCTAAATACCACATCCAGGTGCTTAGGGTGATCTCCCGTACATTATCATGCGCTCACCGTGGCACTAAGTGCATTTTCTGCAGTTAAATATATGCAAACATTTAACCGGCTTTTAGGTACCTTTTGTCTCTATTACTGTTCCAAGCACTGCTAATGAGTGAGCATTAAACAATGCACTTTATTGTACAATATATTTTGCATGTGTGGATACGGGATAGTATTAGCTGTTATTAACCAGTGCCAGAGAATTCACCCTGCAAATTGCCCAAAATACCTATTAAATGAGTGAGACCATCATCTCATGTTTCGTCTTTCACAAAATCAAACAAATTCCCGCAGAAGTGACAGGTTTTGTGTCTACAAAGGTACAGGGACAACAAATAGCCATTTTATCACGCTGGTTTTTCAGTGTTGTTACCGTCTGTTTTTATTTGGATATGAATGGATCATTAATTAGTTTTTTTTTTTTTGCCTCAAATTACATTTAGTATAATTAAATGATTTACATTCAAAAGAAGGCTAAAGAGGAAAACTGTTCTCATTTATAGAAAACAAAGACAGCTCATAATTCTCCAATTCCAAGCACAAAGCCAAAATGATGACTCAAATACTGAAGGATTTAAATGTCCTGAGGATTATTAGGTTCTACAAATTGCCATTACAGTTCATTTTCCATTTTTATTATACATCATTATGGAATATTGTCGTCCTTTGTTTGTTTAAGTATTTTTTTTTTTTTTTTTTAATGGTCACCACTCCATCATGCCCACAGTAAGTCTGGAATCTCCATTGTATACCGTGCTACAGTGCCTGCTTGTGCCACGTTTGGTCCATATTATACTGGGAAAATCTATTTTTATTTCTGCTCCAGGTAACAATAAAAATATATATCTGCACACTTGAGAGCAAAAAAAAAGTCGAAAACATTTGTTGAAAAAAACTCACCACCGCTGATCAAACGGTATATTTTAAATGTCCAAAAATAGAATGCACACCATGATTGCAATCAAAAGGTTAGTGTATTGCTCAATCGTGCAACATTTTGGGCTCATGATGGAACTTTGACAAAGGTCCGTCATGAGATCGAAACGTTGGAAGATTGAACAAAAAGCCAACCTTTGATATCAACCCTGCTGTACATACCCTTTTTGGACATTTCTACTTCAGATCAGAGTAGGAATATAATATATTTATATATATATTTTTTTATTCCCCCAAAGCCTACTAGAAATTAAAAAAAGGTATTTAAAACTAATTATAGTTATACAAAGCTTATATTGTCATTTTATTAAGAAACCGTTTCCCGGTGCCTCTCCAGGATGAGTATTTCAATGTATCCTAGTACAATATCTCAATGAATTAAATAAATACCAGCCGGCATGTTCCACTTTCTTATTAGATAATACTCCAAGTATTTCCAACGGCAGTAATAAAACGTTTACGGTGTCTTTTGGGGATGGCCGTTGTGTTCGAGTGTTAAGAAAAAAGTCACATTGTAAATCCTGAAAAACATATACCATTATTGAGTGTGCTTCTAGTTGCTCTGTTTTTTTTGTTCGTCGCACTGGGTGTATCTAGCAATTGCCCTCAGTGCTGCAGACAGATTTCTTTGGGCTCAGCATAGAGTTACGACCGCCCCCCCCCCCGTGTTGGTGGTCTTGCGAGACTCCCCATTTCACACCTCGCGAGCCTCCTCTATTTACCCCTGTCTCACTCTTACCCCGTAACCTACTCTCTTACACCCCCTCTCTCCATCAATTACTCCACTCTCACTCAATCCCCCCTCCTCACACTCCATTCCCTTCCATCCCCCTTCCACACATGCACACACACATTCCCCTCCCCCCACAAAATATATACAACCCCCCCACCTCCCAAATAATACAAAGTAGAAGAAAAAAACACCCCCCAAATGCATACAATCCCCCCCACCCACAAAGACTGAGCCACTGATTGAGTCACCTGTGCTGAAGCTGGGATATCCTTAAAACCTGACATGTTGGGGGTCTTGAGGACTGGAGTTGAGCACCCCTTGTCTATACCCCTTCCACCTGTTCGTGCCAGCATGGGGCAGAATTAATTTATGAGGTACTGTAGATCCTTATGTCGATCATTTTTACCTAATAATATGACGTTCATGAAATAGGGAACAGACGTTATTTTCCTTCTTATGAACGGATATCCTAAAAGCCATTGAGATGCAAAAATAACGCCCGTTCGTCCAAGTAGCAGCGCTGTTAACTGTGATTTTTATATCTCTGAGACACGTTCCCAATACACTACGCATGTGTGTTGGACAAACTTTAAGGTGCATTATTAAGGCAGCACTACTAACGGAGATTTTCAGTTGCGTTACCAAAAGCTAATGCAAATCTTGTTATGATATTGAGAAATTTAGTATTTTTACACTTATTCACTTATTTTTATATTGTATATAATGTAATAATAAATGTATGAAGAATTGGGTGTAAAATAATGTATATCCATACATACTTCAATAATAAAAATGTAATATTAATTAATATTAGTGTACAATTAAAATAAATGAAGGAAGGACATTTAATTGTACATTAATAAAAATGAAATATACATTTATATTGTTGAGGTGTGTACAGTATGGACAGACATTATTGTACACCCATACTTCACACAGTCATTATTACATTCTATACCATATCAGTTCACACAAACATATCACTTTAAATCACTAAAAACCATAATATAGTTTGACGTGTTTCAGACTGTCACGTATGGCACATCTGTGAGCACGTGACATGCATGCAGGAAAAGGATTAATACACAGTTCTCTATCTGGCCCACGTTTCACCTTCGCAAAGGTCCCTCAAATGAACAATATCTCCCCTCACTCCGTCTAATTTTCTATTCAAACATGCCAACATTTATGCTGTAACAACATGAGCCCCACCACTGTTGTAACTCAGCTACTTGGCTGAAATTTTAATGATTTGTAAAAAAAAAAAACCTCATCTTTTGACCATGATCTTATCATGACACCGATATTTAGATGATCCATAATATAGATCTTTGTCCGACACGTGTAACTTTTTGCAATGAAAGGGTTAAGTCCTATGCTCCTTTCATTGCTTGTAGACTATTCCCATAAATAACTCCATGATAATCAGTGTCAGGATATGAGTAAGGGCAGCTTTGGAAGGTGCTAAATATCGTAGTGTTATTACCATGCGCTAACATTAATGGAGATCTGAGGATCTGTTAAACTGCTCATTACCAGATCATTTGCATAGGATTAAGCTTAAAGTCCATTAAAATGTATTGAGCCATTATTTGTGAGGTAGATGCCAGGACATCGTTGCGCTGAGCACCTTTGACGATATGCGTATCGGATATAAATACGTTAAATTGAGATAACGGAACGTAAAAAAAGTTAGCAACCTTTTCTGGGTCTGCCCCTATGTTCTATAAATAGTTTAACCCCTCTGTGGCTCCTTGTGTGATTAGTTATGTCAGGGGTGCGCAAAATGGGGGGCCTGCCCCTGTTCCAGGGGGGGCGGGGCAGTTTCAGAGGCCCCGAGCTCTCCCCCAAGGCATATAAATTAAATGCCGGGGGACAGCACGAGGCCTCTGTAACTTTCTCCTACCTTGTCTTCAGCGGCGCGGCACCATGGTAACGTGACCACATGACTCCACGGCATCATTTGACCCCGGAGACGAGGAGGTGTGGGCAGGGAGGGGGGTTCAAGCAGGGGGGAGAGCAGGCAGTGGGGCGCAGGGGGAAACTTTGCACACCCCTGAGTTATGTAACTCTACTATTGGTTCACTGTTTTGTTTTTAGGCTGTTATGCTTCAGTTCCCACCAATGTTATTTAACTGCCTGTGATTGTTCGAGCATGCAGATCCCCCCAAGGTGACTGCCTAAGAGACTTGGAGAAGTGAGAAGCACAACCAGTGAGAGAACAGCTAAAGGGGCGACTATAATTAAAATCAGTGCTAATACTAGAAGAATCCCAGGGTTTGGGAATGATCTATTGGGACATTCACTTTATCTTCACTCCCTCTTAAGGCAAGTTCCCTTCTGGTTGAGGTCCCAGGATCCATCAATGGGAGAAGTTAATTTTTTTAAGTAACCACTGTTGCTACCCAAAGATTGAAAGAATTAGGAAAAGCAACTTGATTACATAGTCCTCCCCCGCACGGTGCTCAACCCCAGAAGGGTTGTCAGTATACCGTTATTGAGAAAATACCCGAGTGAATAACTGTCCACTTAAAAATATATCCCGAGTGTGACCATACTGACGGCAAGTGGTGAGATATTATTTATATATGTATATCATGATTGCTTTATCTATTGCTATGCAATGCACTGCCAATCCCTTAGCATTCCATTGATTATATCATTTATCTCAAACATCCCAATGTCTAGATTAGCGGTGCGCAAACTGGGGAGCACACCCCCCAGCGGGGGCGCAAGATTAACTGCAGGGGGGCGCAGGGTTTACAGAGACCCTGCGCGCTTCCCAAAGGCACTTATAATTAATTGCCGGGGAAGCGGCGAAGGCCTCTGTAAACCTTACTTATCGTGGTTCAGACGGCATCTGGAGACGCATTGCTATGGCAACGTGACGTCATGACGCCCAGACGCTGGGAACCAAGGTAAGGAGGAGGAAGGGAGGGGGGCAGGCGGAGAGGAGCACAGCCGGCAGGGGGGTGCAGGGGAAAAAGACTGTGCTCTCATGGTTCTAGATAAATGGTGGACCAACTTCTGACCTGTTGGTGGCCCTCTGAGGACTGGTTTTCAGGATATCCCTGCTTCAGCACAGATGGCTCAGTGTCTCAGTCATTGAGGACTGGAGTTGGCCACCCACGCTCTAGATCAGGAGTGCGCAAACTGGGGGGGGGGGCGTGAGATTTGTTTTGGGGTGGGGGCGCGGCGGTTTCAGAGGCATCGCACTTTTCTCCAAAGCATTTAAATTAAATGCCGGGGGACTTGGCGACACCTCTGGAACTCACTTACCTTGTATCAGATGGTTTGGTAGCGACGCGGCATCAAATGACGCCATGAGGTCACTTGACGTGTTCCCACAGCGTCATTTAACGCTTGATACAGGTGTGGGGGGACGGGGGGGACGTGAGCAGTGGAGGAGAGCAGGCAAGGGGGCGCAGGGCAAAAAGTTTGCGCCCCACTGATCTAGATGGTCACAATGGCACCAAAGTCAGGTTATTGTGTTATGGCAATGAATGTTTGTTGAGTGACATGTCAATTATGTATAAATAGATGTCGTCGGAAGCATGTTCCAATTTTCTAATTAAGTACATTAGTGTTAAGAAGATGCATCATTTACTTTACATGCTGGAAAAACAAACAGACTTGTGTTTATACTGAGGCTTCCCCCCCCCCCACCCTCCCGCTCCGTCTTCATTTAAATATTCTGAGCCTTTGCCACTACTCAGAAGTCGTCTTTTGTTAACAGTCCGTTGCACTTGGTTTGTCTTGTCCCCGAAATTAATGAGGCAGCCAAGGCCATCAGTTTGCGGATACATCTGGAGTGCAAACCTGCCATGCAACTTCTCCTCTTCTCTGGTCATCAAGTCAGATTATTGAATGTGCCGTTTTACACTGCTAACGGCCATTAGGAGTGTAACACAAATTAGAAATAACCATGGTTATACACATCTTGCATTGTAATTTCTTGCTAAAAAGACCCTAATTGGAACTGAAAATGTCCGGTTCTGTTAAAATTTGGCTCTGGGGCAGTATACAGTGCCATGTATTCTTCACTTAATATGATAAGTGTATGTAATGTGTGCACTTTTTTAAAATCAAATTTCAGCCTCTTTCTTTAATATTTTGATTTTTTTTTTTGCATTATTTCTTATGATCAATCAATATTGGTATCTTGTGATCAATGGTAATTAATATAGCAGGGGTGGTCAACTCCGGTCCTCAAGGTCCACCAACACTCCAGGTATTAGGGCTATCCCTGCTTCAGCACAGGTGGCTGAAACTGGGGCTCAGTCTCTGACTGAGCCCCTGATTCAGCCACCTGTGCTGAAGCAGGGATATCCTGAAAACCTGACCTGTTGGTGGCCCTTGAGGACCGGAGTGGGCCACAACTGTAATATAGTATTGAGTTGACATTTATTCACAGTACAAACCAAACATGGCGGAGACGGGTGGTGGCCTCCACCCAAATCTGGCAAGACTAGAGATTCTCATAGCCTCCCCATTACAGGCTTTCATCTGCATAATATTTCATGATCACTTAACCCTTGCTCTGACCTCCCAGAGATGCAGTGATGAGCAGGCGCTCTCGACCCAAGACGCAGCTATCAATATGGCAGCTTTGAATGTCCTGCGTCCTGAGGGCCAATAGGAAGCCGTGATGTCATCCCTTGTGTCTTCCTATTGGCCCACATTGCGCTGGAGCTTTACACTTTGCCGACATACCGGCACTCCCTACGGAGGTCTGCATCTCGGTAAGCAGGGGGTCCCCGGAGCTGAAGTCAATGGGTTCAGCTCCGGAGACCTCCCGCGTCAAACCTTTATATAGTATATGAAAAATAACAGTGTGTCGCCAGGAGTGCTTCGTTGTAGCATGTGGACATTAGCAATCGGAACGTCACAATCAGTGCAAGCAGATTTACATTAAACATCAGCAGTGGTTGACAAATCACCAAAAAATCTACTCGCCACACAAAAAAAATCTACTCGCCACCTAGTACCAAACGTGTGCTGCTTGGGCCAATATTTACTCGCCCGGGGGTTAAATCCACTTGCCCGGGGCGAGCAAATGTATAGGTTTGTCGAACACTGGACATCAGCATGCATGAGGTCAGCATGTTTCAGCACGCAAAACATCTCACAGGAAAACAAGGTATTAACCACGTATTTGGAAAAGTAGAAAATAAAGGTGATAAAAAAAGAAACCACTGTAATTGTTAGGTACTTGAAGTACTGTAGCATCCGGCAGAGAAAAGCAAGAGAGGGCTGAATCTTACTGGAATAATAATCGGTAGATAGAATGCTCCGTGATGCATGTGTTGAAAAAGTACAATTATTTACTCAAAAAAAATGTCATTATTTATCATAAATAAAATGTGTCCGACAAATGCTACATGGGCCTTTTCATCTATTAACCTCACATTGGGGGTTACATATTAGTGCTACACTGAAGAACGGATATACAGTATTCATTCAGGCACAATACTGTGGTTTGCAAGATTAATATGCTTTAGCCAAAGAATTGAACTAAATGACCCTCACTTATCAGAGAATAACAGATAAGTATTTAACTGTATCATTTGTCATGTTGGATGTGGCACTGAGGCTTTTTGTCTTTTGTTCTATTACACGAGGTCACAATCTCAGCCGCACTCCTTTTAACACAAATATACATGGCGTGGTGGGTTTGGGTTCTGAGCTTGCAGGGGCTGTGTGTGTTTGTAACTTTCTATTGGTAAACAATTTGGAGGTTTGTGACCTCCGTGGTTCCAAGCTCACTCATCCCACCTTTTAAATGGCAGTTCTTGTTCTGCCCCTGTGAACGACCAGTCTATTAAGACAGTTCTCCCTCCTGAGAGGTTATGAGAGCGTTTGCAGGAACAATAGTGTTAGAACTTGCAAAAGGGGATACCTTGGCGGGATTTGTAAGCTTATAATGCTTTGGCCAACTAATTGAACTAAATGTAAAGAAAATCAGATAAGTATTTAACTATATAATTTGTCATATTGGATGTAGCACTGAGACTTTTTGTGTTTTGTTATATTGCTGAATTCTGCATGATCTATCAAAATAATCCTTTCTTCTGGAATTATTCAAAGCTCCAGATGCCGGTAAGTCCTTGTGGCAAAAATGTATAATGCGATCTCGATCCCGGTTATAACGCGGTCTCATTCTGTGGTCCCCGAGAACCGTGTTATAAGGGTTCAGCTGTATCTAGAAAAGCTAGAATAACCTTGCTCCCTTGGATTTATTCCCCTATTACAAGAAATGATGGAATTACATTTCATATACTTACTTGTCTGTATTATTGATTTATTAGCAGATTGAAAATAAAGCCTCCAGCTCTCATTATTCACCTGACAATCTTTATGCCATCTCTAGAATAGTGTATTGCCCAGTCACTAATATGTTTAAAATGAACAATATGATATATGGTAGCAAACCTGTTAAAAAATGGCAGTGACTTCATACAGTTTTTCATAATTCTCTTAAAGAGGCAAGCCAAGCATGCGATTTTCTTGCCGAATTTTTGTTATTTTTCAACATAGGATTGAAGCAGGGGGTCTTCGGGGCTGAATCCCATTAATTTCAGCTCTGAGGACACCCTGCTTCTGGATTTACCACAGGGGCTGTTAGCCACTCTGCTTGGCTAGCAAGGTTCATATTATGGCGGAATTTCAAAGTTCCTGCGCCCTGTGGGCCAATAGGAAGCTGTGACATCATCAGGTTATCTTCTTATTGGCCCAGGTGAAGCGGGGCGCATTAAACTTTCCGAGATACCGGTATCCCCTTTGAAGGTCTGTATCTCAGGAAGCAGGGGGTCCCCAGAGCTGAAATAAATGGGGTTCAATTCCAGAGACCCACTGCTTCAAACCTATGTAAAAAAAATAATTGAAAAAAGCACAGGAATTGCTCCTTTAAAGCAGCTGTGGCTTTTACGGTGAAGAATTCCTTAATATGTAAAACTGCCCGTTTCAGGTGCTAGCCTTCATCTTAAATGTTTGGTGCCATGGAAACTCTCCGATAAGGGCCAGGACATGCCCATAATAATACCTGTGTGTAGAGTTTCTTCTGCACTTCCATACCCAATTTTTCTGGTTACCATTCATGATTAAAAGCTGCCTCATGGACAAAACTCAAATGAAAACTTGGCTGACAAATTATTTTTCCCATAGAAAGGGCAAGAGTGGACCAATTGACTGTAAACTCATTAGACCAGGTGTCTCTTTGTAAAAACAATTTTTTTAAAAAATATTTTATATAATGTTATATTTTGTAAAAATGTTTCACGTTTATGGTAATGTGGTGCAGAATATGTTACTGTAAAATAATGAAGATATAGAGAACGCGAGAGCCTTTGTTGCCATGGCCTTTTGCTGGCGTGTTCGTTTGTCATGGACCGATGCATTAGGTATAAAGTGTTCCAGCAGAGAAGCTGAAAGGAAACTATAATTAGACATGAGGTCTCAGGAATGGCCCTCCTTTACTTCATACTGATACATGTTACTGTAACCCCCTCTACTTAATTAAGTTGCTATTTGCAGAAATGCACCATGGCTCTCAAGAGGGGGATTCAATTATTTTACGGCAAGTCAGAAAATCTAAATAAAGGTACATACATACAAAATAATGAATGTTTCTATTTGCCAGTCTTATACAACATATGTTTTAAAATACTTGTAGTGAAAACTGTGACCTGGCAATTGATAATGAATTAAGTATGTTTACAGTAGATCATTAATTTTACTTCTTATATTCACATTCAGTTTTATTTATATACTGTATGTCTACTTGCCTTCTGTTAGCATTTAGCGGATTATTTTAATGAGTACTGTAGGGCGCCTTCTATAAAATAACCACCATTTTTTGCACTAGTTTTGATAATAATAATAATAGCATGCTCTTGTATAGGGCTGCCAGTTTTACGTAGCAGATACATTTTGCAGGCACAGGTCCCTGCCCCGGGGAGCTTACAATCTATGTTTTTGGTGCCTGAGACACAGGGAGATAAAATGACTTGCCCAAGGTCACAAGGAGCCCACACCAGGAATTGAACCAGGCACCCATGCTTCAAACTCTCAGTGCCAGTCAGTGTCTTTACTCACTGAGCCGCTCCCTCTCTCATTGACACAGATGTAGCAAGACTTATGAGCCTATTCCGGTAGCTCCGAAGTGTGACAAACTGCTTCTAAATTGCCCTTTAGAAACAGATTGGGATTTTTTTTTAGAAGTACTGTAGTTTCAGTCATACTCTGACAATCCGATTGGGCAAAAAAGCATCAAACTCACATTTTTTGCCCACAATTTATATTCTTGTACCTTCGCTATGCAAACCGCTTCTAAAAACTCACTCTTGCGAGTTGCACCCAACAATCCCTGTGATGCTTCATGATAAAATGCAGAAATAATCAGGCTTTTTTTTTTACTGTACCTTGTAAAAAAAAAAGTCTCTATTTACTGGTGGGAGATTATTTTTCTCATCTCCCAGCGAGGATTCTCTTGTCTGAAGATTTTACCTTGTAGTCTACATTTCATTCAGGTAAAACGTGTTACTGTAGCTGTGTGCGGTGACTTTATCAGCATGGCATCATTTCCTGTAGAGTAGTGGTACTCAACTCCAGTGCTCAAGCCCCCCCCAACTGGTCAGGTTTTCAGGATATCCTCAGTCTTTGACTGAGCCTCCGATTGAGCCACCTGTGCTGAGCAGGGATGGATTGAGCCACCTGTGCTGAAGCAGGGATACCCCTAATACCTGGCCTGTTGGTGGCCCTTGAAAACTGGAGTTGGCCACCACCGCTGTAAACTTTGCTGATGCAAAGAAAAAACATTTACATCAGACTACTAGGTTTAGCCTTCACTTCAGAGACAATACAGAGTGCAATACAAACTGGGCTTGTGCAGTATAGCACATCTTGTCATGTATCTGTAACAGACTCAGTTATAATGTTTGTGGAAAAGGGGATTTGCGCGCGCTGTCCCTCCAAATGCTCTCCCTCAGCTTCGGAATCTCCCCTGCAGCTCCCAGGCTCCCGTGATCAGCGGGGCATACTCAAGACAAAAACCACCAAAATAGGAGCGCATAGAAAGAAAGCCAGAAACCCGAAATTAGTACACAAATCTTTATCAAAGTAAAACAAAGAATGACACATATAAAAAATACCACATAAAATGTATCACAATAAGGGTCAAATGACACCACATACACTGGCGACACACTTTATTCGAGCTCGGCTAGTCCCACGAATTCGGGTATACCCGGGTGTATTGAGGTTTGTGACTGTTTTCTGCCCGAGTGCATTGAGGTATTTTCCAGGCAGGGATTAAAGCATTTTATTCCCCCTGGCTGCAATACTGCACAGTATATATATATATACTGCATTACAATTCATGAATTTATGCCATCTGGTAGACACGCGAAGCATTGCAGCCTATTAAATCCTAATCATTATCATTTAACAGATCAGCCGCCCATCAGCCAGGCATGAACCCAGGCTGGGAAGGCAAACACAACGAGGTTTGTCAGAGGTGAGGAGCGGCGCATTCCAGGTATCTGCCAGGTACATACTGGGTATTTGCTCGAATAAAGTGTGTCGGTGCAGTAGATAACACGTGTATCTAAAAACACCCCAGACACCCGCCCAGGATAAGGTACTAACACCTATGGCTCAGTGGCAAGGTCCTGATAGAGATGGTAAAAAAAAAAAGAGAGCACAAGGCTGCCACGTTGGTATAAACCAGACCTTATCGCTCTATGGAACCTCCTAATGGCTTCCTCGCTGTGTCTCAGGGTTGCAGCATGTAGGTCCGTCGTCGCTGCGTATAACAACACCACCGATTTCGTTTCGTGTCAAATGACACTTCTTCAGAGCGAGACGCCCTGAAGAAGTGTCATTTGACACGAAACGCGTAGGTGGTGACGTCATACGCAGCGACGTTACGTCCGTGACGACGGACCTACATGCTGCAACCCTGAGACACAGAGAGGAAGCCATTGGGAGGTTCCATAGAGCGATAAGGTCTGGTTTATACCAACGTGGCAGCCTTGTGCTCTCTTTTTTTTTTTACCATCTCTATCAGGACCTTCCCACTGAGCCATAGGTGTTAGTACCTTATCCTGGGCGGGTGTCTTGGGTGTTTTTAGATACACGTGTTATCTATGTGGTGTCAGTTATAATGTTAAATGGGATCGTAATAAAAGCACCTATTAGTTCTTGATTGGAATTCCAATTCTGCACTTGGGTAGACAGATTAAATTCCAATCAATAGTATTATTTTTGAACGGGCACAGTGTTTGAGTAATAGTAGACTGTAGAACACCTTATGGTCCATTTACTTGAACTTGCCTTAAGGCAGGGGTGCTCCACTCCAGTCCTAAAGCCCCTCCCTCCCTTCAACAGGTCAGGTTTTCAGGATATCCCAGCTTCAGCACAGGTGGCTCAATCAGAGGCTTAGTTGAAGACTGAACCTCTGATTGAGCCACTTGTGCTGAAGCAAGGACTGATTGAGTCACTGTCACGGTAGCTTGTGACCGGCTGTAATTTACACCAAAACTATATATAAATATATATATATACCTGGGTTTGAACTGGGACGAGACTTAGATATGATAAAATATATTTTATTCCTTGATAAAGGTGAACACAACAGATTATACAATAACAGCAAAATATAGACACTTACTTAAAGATTATGACAAGAAAGCCATCAGGATTACAGAATGGGCCATTTCTTCCATACTTCAGCTGACATCACAGCAATACATGCAGGACACATGCAGGACATGAAGAACAATGAAGAACTTGCAAAACATGAACAACATGGATAAAAGGGTGGCTCTGACTTATATATCATTTTAACCCTTGCATCCCATCTTACGGCGCCGTGCCGTCTAGTAAAATCCCCTTTGAAGCTTTTGAAGCTGACTTTGGGCTTCCAGGGTCCAGTGTGAAAAGTTACACTTACTCTGGTTAATTCCTTTTGTCCGTTGGGCCAAGCATAAGCAATTAGCAATTTAGCCTTTGATGACCAGGCTTGTAAATTCTAGCCTTTCCTGCTCATCACAACAGGGGTTCCTCAGAACTCAACCAAAATGTCATATTTACTGCAAATCATTGCCTAACTTCCGTTCCGTAATACACACAGTCAGGTGAGATATATTAATACAGTCCGTCACACCTGACGCTCGCAGAGAGACCAAACATTACAGTGTAATATGAAAATTAATAGAGATATTAATATCTAACATTTAGCAGCAGTTACATCTACAGTGTTTAGATTCAAAAAGATATGCTAAATCCCACGAATACAAATATGTAATTCTTATCATTATCAGCCAAGGACATCTCATAATATTCTTATATTTAATAAGGTTACTCCTTTTGATTCCCTTCTTGGGTAGCTCCTCCCCTACCCCCATCAATAAAACCTTTTGAAGTAGTCTCGCATAACCAACTAGGTAATTACCTGTTGATCCTTCCTGGGTCTCGCATAGCAATACCCCTGTGAAGCCAGGCTAAATTCTAGCAGGATGTCCTATTTAGCATCCAACTGGCCAATTCACACCTCCCTTTTGGATATGCACTTCCAGAGAGGAAGCTTGCATATCAAACGTGAATAGACTCATGAGTCAAACCATTTGGTACTGGTACGCATTACAAAGGCAGGCAGAGGTAGTTAGCATTTGGCCTGTACATTGTAAGACTGCCCCAGAGAGGCACAAATATCAAAATTATATGTCCCCCTTCTGACAAAGTTATATGTTTCATATGTGGGTACTTGGGGGCCCCAGACTCAGGGGCTGGCTGCAAACAGGTATTAACATTCTGTACACTAAAAAACCCTTCTGCTTTTCACATTCAACTTCAATTAAGCCCTTTGACGTCCAGGTTTCCTGAAAAGACACAATACAGTGGAATTTCCTTAAACTGTAGCTTATTAACCCCTTATGATCCAGTGGGTGGGTTATGCAGACACTGACCCAGCAACAATACATTTTACACAGGGGAATAAGCATTTTCATGTTATAACAAGGGTTAAATCACATTTTTGGACCTCAGCCCAGTTAACCCCTTGTCTCCCTGGCGAGGTTAGAGGGGGGCCTTTGGGGAGTAACCCCGTTAATCCTGGGCCAAACCCT
Source organism: Ascaphus truei (assembly GCF_040206685.1). Classification (NCBI taxonomy): domain Eukaryota; kingdom Metazoa; phylum Chordata; class Amphibia; order Anura; family Ascaphidae; genus Ascaphus; species Ascaphus truei. The sequence goes on from NC_134498.1 coordinate 38,437,136, forward strand.
CACTATCGTCACAGTCACATGTGCTGAAACTGGAATATCCTGAAAGCCTGACCTGGTGGGGGGGTTTGGGGGGCTGGAGGCTTGAGGGCTGGAGTTAAGCACCCTTTCCTGTAGACTAGATGCCCTACATTTTCATTGTAGAGAGTACGCAAATGTAAGCCAGCAAAGAAAAAACAAACAATCTGTCATGCCCTTACGTTCTACTTCTGAACAAAAATGCACTTTACTAACTATGACACGCAAAGAGGTCAATAAAAACTCTGGCTGTACTGTAAGTCTGTAAAAAACATAGATTTGGGCTAAATTTGCGAAATTAAAGATATGTTTTCCAGCTATCAAACTGGAATTAAATGAACAAAACACGGAGGCAATGTACAGTAGGCTGGCACAAACACCTACACGGATTAGATAAGATAAAAGGATATCAATTGTTGAAGTGCTGTAACATTACATAAAGATGTTCTGGTAGAGAACGTTTCAGCGGTCACATGAATAGCGTATTTAAAAAAAAATTCAATTCTTCAACAGATATTCAACACACATGAATAGCTTCTGGAGAAATTGCTGCTGAGAAGAATTTTTGCGCAGATCAAAAAGCAAGAAAAAAAGAAATGCTTGTGTTTAAAAGGGAATATCTCAGTTAGGGGCAAATTCGTCAAGCTCCGAAGCGGCGTTTTCGCAATCATTAACTGCCAATCAAGTCAATGGCGATTAATACCGGATCAGGTACGATACCCAATATCAGATCTCAGGGCCAACCTTAGCTTTGGTGGGGCCCAAGGCAGCTTGCTGGTAGCGGGGCCCCTCCTCCTGCAGCATAATGACATCACGGGGTAACAACATTGTGTTGTCATGGCAAAGTGGCACCATGATGTCACGGTGTAACAATGTCACGGCAACGTGGCGCGTCACCATGACAACGCGATGCTGCAGAAGGCAGCCCCGCTTAAGATAAGACCTCCCCCAGCTGTACAGACATTCACGCGCACACACCTTCCTCCTCCCCCAGCTACACACACACTCCCGCCCCCATCCCTAACTTAAGCTGAGCAGTGGTGCGGTCCTATGCCGGGTTCGGGGACTCCCCAACTCCTCCCTCCAGCTCTCCCCTCTTCTGCGGGCAGAATTTGAATCCGGTGTCGACCGAAGAAGAGAGGCTTGAGCGTGGAGCCCCCCGAAGGTGTGGGGCCCAAGTCAACCGCCTTGCCCTAATGCCAGGTCCCCAGTGGCCACGGTGGCGCGCACTATGGGGTGCGTGCTGCACACAAGGCACATCCCTCTATGGGGCAGGCCCCAGTCGGCGTGTGGGCATGCGCGCACAAGCCGCGATGCGCAACCGCCTTGGCCAAAAGACAAGATTGTTGTCTTTGAGCGCGGTGGCCGAGCATTGGCCTACGTCACGGCAGCGGTTCAGCCAATGAGGGCGAACAAGCCACGTGACGTTATGACCGCGCCCCCCCGCCACACACCCCTGTCGGATCTCTTGCTCTCCACTACGAGCGCAGCCGCAGACCACATGTCGCAGCTGAGACTGGGTGCACCCACCGCCAGACACTCCGGCGCACGTGCACCCGTGACCACTGCGGCCGTAACCTAAGGCCGGCCCTGCGTCGGTGCTAGAGCTCGCTTTTCATCTATATATTTGATTTAACAATCTGCACACTGGATGGAATCTGCATAGAAGCACATTGGCTCGGGAAAGTTATTAGACTATCCAAAATAGAATGTATTAATACTGGATGTCTTTTACCAAACATACTGCTCTTTCTTTCCCTTTAGCATACCTATTATGTTGCTCCCTGCCTGTTATCTATTTCAGTGCAAAAAGAAGAAAGCAATGTTGCAGGTCTCATTAGAAGTAGCCACAATGCTGAATTCTCCGAGACGCTTCATAACTTTATCCTCATTACTGTACAGGAGAAATAACTACAGTTTATTCTCAGGTGCTAGATTATCTCTGCCAAAAGCAATATGTATCCTTTTCCGAGGGATTTGCCACTGTTCACAATATGTCATGCAGTTAGGTTTAAAGATGGGTTTTGTAGGCTTCAAATATTTCAACGGATCTTTAAAAAGTCATATGCTGCAAAACGCCAGGGGGGTTACTCATTAAACTGCGATAGGGACCCGATCGGCACTATCGCAGTTTAATGAATGATCCTGTAAAAAGTCTCTATTTTACAAACCGGGCTGTGAAAGTTCTCAGGACGGTGGTTTTTAGTGCAATGCTTTATTTCTGCGCAGATTCAGCAATGCGCGGGGATGGCGAAGTTCATTTACCTAATAAAGTCAGACCCGTGTAGGAATGTACAGTAATTGGCCATCACGCAAGAAGTTTATGAAAACCTAAGACTGTGAAGACAGGGAGCCAGCAAGGTAAAGCAGCATGATGGTGTCAACAGGACATGACCCACTCTGATATGCGTGGCACTGTGGCAGGACATCGCTTGTTTTAGCAGTTACAGAAACATAATACTGTAGAAACATCTCACTGGCAAAATTGCTGATTAGTTGATACCAATAGCAACAAAGTTGGAATCTAGTTTTTAGTAGTTAGGCCAGTGGTTTGCAACTTTTTTTGGTTAAGGAACCCTAGAATTAGATAGTGAAATCCTGGGGAACTCAACGCTTGCTGTCCCATCCCATTCCATCCCTCTCCCCACTCCCCCTCTCCATCCTCTCTTCCTCCTCCTCCCCCGTCCCACTCCCTCAACTCTCTGTTCACCCTTAAACTCCCCACCTCTTATGATCTCTCCCCCTCCCTTTCTCGTCTCACCTTACACTCTCGCCTCCTTACACCCTCCCCATCCTTACTCTCCCCCTCTCTCTTCTCCCCTTACACTCTCCCCCCCTCACACACTCCCCTCTCTCAACACAAACACACCTTTGGGCAGCTCCCCCCCTCAGGGGGACGAAGGATTGCAGTGACTGGGCGGCCGCTGCTACTGAGCTGGGAAGCTGCCAGGTTGCTGCTGTGTGAGGTGCTGCTACTCTGCTGGGCCTGGGACAGTTCGGAGAGTTGTCGCAGCTCTTCCCCTGGTGGCTATTGACCGTGAGGGGTGCTCGTGGAACCCTGGTTGAAAATAACAGAGTTAGACCATGTAATGGTGAGCTACTAGCCATGGGGTGCTCATCTCCAGTCCGGGCCACCAAGTCAGGTTTTAATGATATCCCTGCTTCAGCGCAGGTGGGTCTGTCCTTTTGACTGAGCCACCTGTGCTGAAGCCGGGATATCCTTAAAACCTGACTTGTTGCTGGCCCTTGAGGACTGAGTTGAGCACCCCTGGGCTAGCCAGTCAGTAAGGACTTCATCTGTAGACATCATACAGATCTCTACCATCCAGAGAAGAAAATGACTTGCAGGCTGCTAGTAGGCAAATTGTAATAATATGCCACCCTCCTCCTCTGCTGCCCTGCTCCAACGAAGCCAGGTAGGTGAGAGGTGGAGGACGGAGTGAGAGAGGATGAGGAGGAGCGGGCGAGAGAGGAGACGTAGGGGGGTGAGAGAAGAGGAGACGGGGGGTGAGGGAAGAAGAGAAGGAGGGGGGGAGAGAAGAAGAGGAGAAGGAGGGTGAGAAGAGGAGGAGGGGGGAGAGTAGAAGAGGAGAAGGAGGGTGAGGAGAATGGTGACAGAGGAAGAGGAGAAGAAGGAAGGGGTGAGAGAAAAAGAGATGGGTGAGAGAGGAAGAGGAGAAGGAGGGGGTGAGAGAGAAATAGATGGGTAAAAGAGGAAAAGGAGAAGAGGGGGGTGAGAAGAAGAGGAGAAGGTTGGGGGAGAGAGGAAAAGGAGAAGGAGGAGGAGAGAGGGCGGGGGGCACAGATCTGAAGGTTAACCTAGGGTGCTGAATACCCTTGCACCGGCCCTGTCTGGATCAAAAATGGTCCCCGAAGACTTTTGTGGTAGACTTTGGTATTATGCCCGTTGTTTCTCATAGGGATACATTTAAAAAACATTCTACTAATTAACTTCATACGTCTGCCAGTTAGAATGTATATGTACTTGACAGCGATCTCCCTCCAGCTGTTACCTTCGCCAAAAAATGTATAACAGGTTCTGCATGTGAAAATATACTCTCTTCCATTTCTATTCATTTTCACGTCTTATTTTTGCAGTTTCTGCGCCGAGCAGTGATAAGCGAACGTGTCAAAGGTTCGGCGAGCAAACCGACAGATACACTCCTCCATTTCTTCTCCATCCCGGGAAAGTTCGATCTAAACTTAATCTAAAAAAAAGTGCGGGCGGCTGCAATGCCGCCTGAGTATCCATTTTGCCGTTTTTTCGCAGCGAGGTTGTTTAGTTTACCTTTTTTTTTTTTAACATTTGTTAAAGCAAACTTTAGGCAAATGTTCACTTTCACTTGAATTTTCCCCTCATGAGTGTGATATCTTCAGTAATTTTCTGTTGATCATTATATACAGCTTTTTAAAGAAATGTTGTATAGTGTTCTTAACATTCTTGTAATGTGCCTTAAAAAGAGCAATTCTGTGCTTTTTTTTTTAATTCTTTTTTTTAAACTTTGGATTAAAGCAGGCGGTTTCCGGGGGCTGAAATCCATTAATTTAAACTCTGCGGAACCCCCTGCTTCTGAATCTAGTTACCTCCCAAGGGGGTACCTGCTTCCGAACATACCTCCATAGGGGGTGCGGGTAGCCACCCCGCTCAGCTAGCAGGGTTCACATAATGGCGGAGTTTCAAAGTTCCTGTGCCTTGCGGGTCAATAGAAAGCCGTGACATCATCACGTTCTGCTTCCTATTGACCTGTGTGACCAGGAAGCTTTAAACTTTGCTGACATAACGGCAACCGGAGGTCTGTATCTCAGGAAGCATGGTGTCCCCGGCGCTGAAATTAATGGGGTTCAGCTCTGGAGACCCCCTGCTTCAATGCCATGTAAAAAAAAAAAGGACCAAAAATTGGGGGAAATGGCCGCTTGGATTGCCGCCATACTAGGAAGTGTATCACAAATACATTTCAAACCAAATATTATTTTGAATAAGATCTACTGTAGATTATTCAGGGTTATTCATTGAAGCCGATTGACGTTTCTGTGCGATAATGTTGATGGGCACTTTTACAGTTAAATAAATAACCCCTCTAGTTACTATTTCTGTAAAAAACAAAAGTGAAGAACTCATTAAAATATTTTCAAAAAACAAGTCAATAAAGCAGTCGGATGTAGATATGATGTTTTAGACTTCACATTTCTTCATTCCAATTACGTGAACTTCAAAAACAGAAATAAATAAAAAAATGTATTCTTCAGAACCAAGTCTTCCAATTTCTTTAACTTCCAAAGAGAAAAAGATCCACCGTCACATAAATAATTAAAAAGATGCTCAAAGAGTGAAATTCTGTCAAATTGCTTTGAAGTTTCTCTCAAACTATGTAACTTCTGACTCTTCTGACATAACTTTTTGATCAGTTTTGAATCCCAGCGTGGAGTGCAAATCTTAGTTGTTAGCTAACACAGATGTGGGCCAAATGCGGATCCCACTAGCTAGAACTCGGACCGTCTCTATCATGACCTGGTGAGGGATCCCTGCGTGACTTCACTCAGCGCTTCAGGTACTCTACCCGGAATGTGTTCCGGGATATGGGGGGGTTAATGACCTACTGCCTTTGGTTGATTGGGGCCTCTGATGATCACTGCTGCTTCTCACAAGGGAACTGACACCGTGGGGCACATCTTTAACCTCTTCGTACCTACATGCAGCAGAGCTAGATGCCCACTTGCAAGTAGGTAATAGGCATCACGTCAGCAGCAACACTACGGCTGCAGTGTCATTTTCCCCACTCTGTACCCGTCTCTCACATATACATAGGAGTTTCTTGGGCAAATAACCTTAACCCCTTTTCTCCTGAGGGGGCAGTAACACATTAGTACTTTATTTTGTGCACCCACCTCACATATGATTTACATGTGATTACTCCAACTATTGTATCTGGAGGTATATACACAATACATGATCGAGCAGGTACCAACCCATATCATTATTACCACCAGGTTACAATGACTATTTAGCCCTTTTGTCTGGATCACTTACACAGTGTCCATACCCAGGAATAGGCTTATAGTTAGAGCTCCATACTTCACTGTGGTAAACATGCACTCTTTTTTCAGGTTTTAATTAGGATGTGTTTTTCTTGTGATTATTAATAAAATGTATTTATTTTGAGTCCTATCCCTTAGTGAGTGCATCCTTTGGGATTCTGTCCCTTGTTTTCCAGTGTACGCCTTTATCCCTGATAGCACCACTTCCAGTCTCTATTCTCATACTCCAGTGGCTGAGCGGGGTTATCCCACCTCTCTCCCCCTTCCCCCATTTACTATAACTTTTTGATCAACATCTTTAAACTTCTTAAAGAAAATAACTTGTTATTTAACAGTTTGCAACTCCTTGTATGTCCTTGTTGGAATATACTGTATCAAGCAACTTTTTGTTAGTCCGGTGAACTATTATTGGCAGGGCTCAACAAATACACTCGTCCGCTCACCTGTGGCGAGTTGATTTTAGCAGCTGGCGAGACGCGGTGGTGGCGGCAGAAGAGGAGGACTGAAGATCACGGGAGCAGAAAGGCACAGGAGGAAGACAGCTGGCGTTGGGAGAAGAGGACCGAGGACCACGTCAGCAGAGCAGGGCAGCAGAGGACTTAGACAGTGGGCGGCGGCAGACGGAAAAGAGCACTGAGACCATGTGAGCAGAGCAGGAGCAGATTTGCACAGGAGAACGGCCGGAGAGGAGCGCGCTGTAGCAGCGGCAGACATCGGAAGTCAATAGTGACGGCAAGTAGTGTTTTGCCTAGTTTGTCGAACCCTAATTATTGATAACGAGCAGCATTTCTATGGATAAACTGGTTGCGCCTGGATACGATTGTAATAAATCTCGTGTGTATCTGAACATTGCAGTGTCCTCACATCATAACCAAGGTTCACCATTTTCAGTCATTCTGAAACCATCAACCTACTGTCAACAACAACCTCTGGTGTTCTGTTAAATGTACCATACAGTTCATAAATCAACATTGCCAAAGAATTTGCACAGTCGATTCAAAAATAAGAAGACGTGATTAATGTGGTGTAAAGGCCCACCCAGGCATATGATGATGGTGGAAGTTGGGTTTGACTTCCAGTGAGGCCTAGTTTCCGTGTTCGGACCCCTGGGGCAGTTCTCCCGGCGCCCCTTGTCGATGGTCCCGAGTACAAAGTGTGTATTTAAAACTATTGCTTTTATGTTTAATCGGGTTGGGTCCAATAAAAACGGAAATATTTTCACATAGTACAGGTAACATTCATGGTCACCCTGTGATACTGAGCATTTCACTGGATTGAAAAATACAGCATTTACTTAATAAAGATAGTTTAAGATGTGACAACTGTCATTTCTTGTACAGAAATATAAATAACTTTATGCTCGCCTGCAAACTACTTCATCAACCGGCAAATACCTATTTTTGTATCACTACGTCACAGTCATTAAACGTTTGTTTTGGACAGAACACATTCTAAATCGTTTTTCCTTTGGCAATTTCTATGTTAAGCGTTCAGATTCTGTAGAACAGAGTGAAACAGGCCAGCGTAGTTCAGCCAACTTGTCTTCTAATATCTTTTATTGGCTCATTAATGATGAATTCTTTGGAACACTTTGCCCTCAATCTTAATTCACAGTTGCTTAACACGGGCATAATGTACTCCATCTTTTTTTTCTTCTTCATGACTACTGAACATTCATAAATCTTTACTGAAAGCTAACAGTATTTCCACTCCGTGATTACTTCGCATGGAAAAACAGCCAAAGTGAGACAGAAGCGGACATTTGGCCCCCGATAAAGTCGCCATTGGTTTTCGGCCGCGGGGTGACCTTCTGCCTCTGGACATTCAGTTAATTTAAGGGTTAATTTGGCGGTAAGGGTAGGGGGTTAAGGATAGGGGTTAGGTTTATAGGGTAGGGGATTATTTATTTATTTTTATTTATAAAATGGTTAACCAGGAAGTAATATATTGAGTCACCTCTCGTTTTCAAGTATGTCCTGGGCACACAGTTATAACAATACATGGTTACATAAAATTAACAGGGTTATACAGTCAATTCACAGACATTTCATGGACAGATAGAGTTTGAAAATTGGGTCCGGTGGATAAAAGGGCTGGCAAGTTTCAGATTGACATAGAGAAGCTTTAACATTAATAAACATCAGCATATGGCAGCAAACGGCTCACACCCTTTAGCTGCCCTCCGGCGGCACCAAAGGCTGTCTGCCTTTGAGGTGACACAGAAGTACACTGAAGGGGTTCAGATTGAATGAAACTGTGGATTCAAAGTCCTTCATCTTCCTGGCTCATTAACATTCCAATGGATGAAGTTGAAGTTCCACATAGTAAAAGCAGAAGTTAACCCTTAGCACACTGGTTCTGTGCAGAGGGGAGCTGCTCTTGGGGAATTAATGCAGCTCTGGATTCAAAGTCTCTTTGTTTTCCAATTAGATTAGGGTAAAGGGTTAAGATTTAGGGAAGGGGATAATTATAGAGGTTATGGTAAAGGGTTTTAGGGTAAGGGCTTAAGGTTTTAAGGTAGGGGTAGCATCAGTATTAGGGGTTTTTAGGGTAAGGGGTAAGGTAAAGGACTTACAAAACGTCCACAACCAAATGTTCTAGACTGAAGTGGGAAAGGGAGAAAGATTATTTATAGTTTCTAAAGATTATGTAATAGAAAAGGAAGAAATTATTAAGTATCACTGTGCAAGAGACATGAAATAGGCCATTATAGTCATAAACAATTTTTTAAAAGTAGCAGTAAAGCAGAGATATAAAAAAAAGAATAATGACGATGGCCAAAAATGGACTCAATATGTAATAGATAGCTTGTTTGTTTTTCAAATATATAAGATTTCCATGTTATGATTCTATGCTAAAAGGTTATGGTGTTTTGCTTGATCTATGTATGTTTATGCAAATAATGGCACGAGAACAGAGCTGCTTGTTTACCGAAAATCCTTCCTCCCCATACTCTGCTTTTGCATTCTCAATGTTGACAATGCTGAATGAGTCAGTGACACTTCAGTGGGTGGTGAACTATTGCATGTGATTTTATGTATTGCCATAAGGCAGGGATCCTTTGCTGAATGAGCAGACTTAGATCTGTCAAAGCCCATTAATTCAGAGCAAATGTAAGCCATTGGATAAATCAGTGGTCTTATAGACGTCAACAGTTTTACTCTTTCAAGTATTAATATTGTATTAATTACCCTTTTATTATAATGTGTTAAATGAGCACAAACCATGGATGTGACAAGGGTCATTATAATGGTTGCTGCTATAACTTCTTCAGTGCGTAAAGGGTCACCAATATATTGTGTTGGAAAGTAAGCCAGGAGCTATCAGTGTAGGGCGCCCATGACTGAGGCGCCCCTCTCCCCACCTCCTCCCTCCCTACTGGTAGGACCCGAGTGGGTGGTTGTAAGTGGTTAAGCCTAAGCGCCTCAGAAATGGGACAAGGAGTATTCACGAGGGTATATAGGCAGGAGTTAGGGGGTGGCCCCTTCCTCTCACCTCTGGCAGCTTTGCGAGTTGTCTCACCCACCCATCCCTTTGCTGTTTCTGTATGGTGGGAATGATGAGCATGATGTGTTCCACCTTGGATTGGGTGTTGGCATCGCTGGTTGCATATTGTATGTGTTGTAACCACTGCTGTTCATATTTTTTAACAAAAAAAAAAATGAAATTAAACTAAAGGAAACAACAATGTAAGTGGGAAATATGGACCGACGGTGTAATTATTGTCACAGCTTGCTTTTAGAGGTTGCCAGATTGGGAGCTGGAGCAGCACGGGGGTTAATGTCTTGGTGAGTTTTGTGGAAGGGGCGTAATGGCCAACACTACTAATGGAATGGGTGTTCTCACAAGGTGATATATATCATGTGGACTGAGACGGTTATCCGGCCAGCTGGGGCTCACGAGTCACGTGTATGTATGGGCTCATGACATAGCAATGGGCAGTCTGGCCTTAAATGGTTACATTATGACGGGTGTTATATAAATAACCCCCAGAAAGTGTTGTGTATAATTGTGTTGGTGTCTATTATTGGTTTAGGGTAGACGGGGAAGAGTTAATGGGGTACACTTGTCATGTGTTACAATGTTTTGCTGGTCCTTTTAGCGCTGAGAAGGTTAGTGAACTTGAGTGACCTTGCCCATGAACCTTTATTTCAAACACTGTTGATTTATTTGTAGATGAGGCCTTATGGAGCGTATGTGAGTCCATCAAGCAAAAATCATTAGTTAGAGTTGTACTTTGAGACAGTTTAAAATAATCACTAACATCAGCCATCCATGTGGTAGGTAACTCATACACAATACATTTGTAACCTTGATTGACCCACTGTCCATTTAATGTTTGTTTTTGTAGGGGAAATGAACATGGGGCAAATTATTTTATGTATATGATCTAGTTGCACTTTGTAGCAAAGGAGCAATGTCCCAAAAATACCATAGTGTGGAGTTAAAAGTTATTGTTTTCTTCAGCAGGAAAGGTGCTAAATCCCATAGTGCAGAGGTCCACAACCCCAGTCCTCAAAGACCACCAACAGTGCAGGTTTTATGGATACCCCTGCTAGAGCACAGGTGGTTCAGTCAAAATGATTGGGTCACCTGTGGAAATGAGAGGCTAGCCTTAAATCCTGCACTGTTAGCGGTCCTTGAGGACTGGAGTTGGAGACCTCTGCCGTAGTGTGTGGCCACACTCAGCAATATATAGGAACAGTCAAACAATGGTCAGCACTCAATCCCACAGAAACCGTATCACTCACATATTCGTAGTAAATCCAGATTAGCATCAAACGGCACACATGGCTGAATAAAGGTAATGCTTTTTCAGTACCAAGGAAAGAAGGATCCAGCGCTCCACGGTTTTCTAAATAAAGTACATTTATTGTGCCACACAACGTTTCGACCAATAGGTCTTTCTCAAGTGACTAGGCACTTGAGAAAGACCTATTGGTCGAAACGTTGTGTGGCACAATAAATTTACTTTATTTAGAAAACCGTGGAGCGCTGGATCCTTCTTTCCTGAGTACACTTTGGAATATACCTGACAGGTACTTCCTTGAACCAGCAGCACCGTTAAACTGTATACTTTATTTATTTTGTGGAGTGCAGCATAACCCCCCTTTAAATTGCATTGGTTTTCAGTACCAAGCCATGTGTGCCGTTCGATGTTAATCTGGATTTACTACGAATGTGAGTGAGTCGCTTGCTATGGGATGGAGCGCTGACCATTCTTGACTGTTCCTACTAGTTGCATGGAGCGCAATAAAACAATTATCCAGTGGGCAACACCGGACGTGGATAGAAAAGTGTGTAGCAGTAAAAACAAAATAATAGTTTTCAGTTTAATCTGAATGTACACCAAGAGCCATTAAGTCATTTCACATGACGTTAACCCTACGGTACATCACCTTAAGCCTAACTATAATGGATATTAGTGATAATTACATGGAAATGGTTTGCAAAATAGGCATTATCATAAATAACATTACATATCCACTAGTTCATTAAAGAGGCAGTCCAAGCTGCACTAAAAAAAAAAAAATATATATATATTTTTGTTTTAATGTATGCAGCCTTTGATTACCTGTATTTAAAACTAATTACCTAAACTTTGGATTGATTCGTTCTCCTGTAATTGATCAGCAAAGATCCTGTTTCCCAGGGTTCACTAAATGGCTGCCTTTCAGTTTAAGTCAATCCTTCGGTCAGTGTAACAAAGCAGCTACAATGTATTCTTATATTTCTAAGGTAACATTATGTATTGTTGCAGTTTGCAGCTCAAACTGCTGGGAATATTGGCAACAAATTATCACGAACAGAAAAGTGTTGCAAAGATCTTAATAAAACAAGCAAGGCATATTACAATGCTGGGGAGGTGGGCTAAACCTGCTATAGAAATCAGAAAATGCTCAGTATATTAAAACTCATAAAAATGGCATTAGTGAAATTATTATTTTTTAGTAAATATTATCTAGTACTACAGAACTGATTTAAAAAGAACAATAATAAATAACACATACTGTAGGATATTGCATGGATAGCTCCTTTAAGGTTAACACAGGGACTTACTATTACGTTAGTTACCGTAGGTCTCACGCAAACTTGGCGTTACTCACATCCAGACCCTCCAATAGGGCTTCCGCGGGGGTCTAGATGGGTGTAACATCACAGTTAGGCATGAGTTAACTGGTGTTATTTCCAGCATTATCTCCTTCCCCTTCTCTTTTAAGTTCAGTTAAAGACCTATTTCAGGGTCTAGATCAGAGTAACGGCAAGATATACTTAATGTCCTGTTATTGAAAGAAAATGCAAGTTTATGCTACAGTACAATAATGTGATGTTAAACCTACGCTAATGAGTTAAAGAACGGCTGTTGTTATTACATATAATTAGTTTTGAGGATGCGTATTAACCTCCTTGAAAATAACACCCGGTTCTGATTAAGGTAATGTGACATTATGGTTTCTGATTTAACAGAGTTTTGTGGGTCTAGCCTTAAAAGTGAATTCAGTGAGGTATGTCATGAGTGTCTATAGGTATAGACACACTGCTACAGAATGGAAATCAATGCTGTGTTTACAACATCATTGTATTGTTCTGAAGTCTCTGGACAATAACCATGAAGGAAGACAGGCATTGGATTGGATTTCCGATCTAAGCTTGCAATGATGTCCAGATCTTTGAAGAATGACTATTGAGCAGCTCATTGTGTAGAAAGGTGTACTTCCCAATGCATTATGCACTACACCAGGTATACAAATTCTGAAAGTGTCTTTGTTATGATATTGATATATTGTATTCATCATTTTAATGCAATAATGTGATTTTAAAGGAGCAGTCTTTCCAAAAATATTTGGGGGGAAAACATGGAAAATTAAAGTTTTAGGTTTAATCACATATCATACCACCAGTCCTTAATCACAAAGTCCTTGTCCTTATTATTGCTGAGGAAGTGGCAGCTATTTGAAAAGTGCTCAAAAGTCTATACGTTTATAAGCAACACTTATGGAGAAATATATGTAAAGGAATGAATGACTGTAGGTAGCATAATAATGCTGGGTAAAATGTTCCAGTAACAACATTTTTTTATTTAAGGACGACTTGGAGGATTGGATGTTTAGAGAAGACTAATGTATACACTTAATAGTATGCAGATCTCAAATCTTTAGTATTACAGTGTGTTCATATAAATATTATACTTTGTCCATAAAGGTGGATTGGTTTCAGCATCTCATAGTTTACAAGAATCTAGCGTCATCAAATAACTCACAGTACAAATGAATTTACTGTTGGTTTACTCTTCATACTTCGAAGTCCTTGACCATGGTTGGGTCCAAGCATTTTCTATACTTGCAATTCTCTTCTTGTAATTTTGGCATCCATGCATTAAATCAGTGTTTTTCAACAGGGGTTCCTTGGAACCCTTGGGTTCCTTCGGCATCCCTAAAATGTTCAGGTCATTTGAAAATTGTACTAAATACAGAAGAATTGACAATGCATCTGATCTCAGATGTGCTATTAGGGAGGGTTGGGGTTTCACCAGAATTTCACGTAGGGTTTCTTAGTTGGAAACCACTGAATGAGATCCTTGCATGTATTACTTTGTACTAAGACTTTCTTATGACAGTTTGTACTCAAACATCAATGGATTCCTTAACTCACGGGTGCTCAACTCCCATCCTCAAGCCCCCACCAACTGGTCAGGTTTTCATTCCAAGACTGAGCCTCTGATTGAGCCACCTGTGCTGAGCAAGGACTGATTCAGCCACATGTGCTGAAGCAAGGATATCCAGAAAACCTAACCTGTTTGGGGAGTGAGGGGGGAAGGGTTTTGAAGACTGGAGTTGAGCACCCCAGCCTTAACTCATACTGTAGGCCTATGTTCAGGGGCGTAGCTATAGCCTGGGCAGCCCGGGCAAAGCCTGGTGGCCTGCTCTCTTGGGGGCCCAGCAATCTCCCCCTCCCCTGTAGAGACAGGCGGGGGAACTGGTATGCGGCGGTGGGCCCTGGCAAACAGAAGCGGGTAGAGGAATCAGCAAGACAGGGGAGGATTGCAAGGGAGGAGCACCCTGTGCAGTCTGACCCGGATGTCTTTATAACGTCCGGTGTCTGCTGCCACAGTGCAACTCTTAACTCCTCTATTGGCTACTCCTCTGATCATCTCCTCTTGCCAAAGGTAGGCATGGGAGAGAGAGCTGAGAGGGTGTGAGAGAGAGAGAGTTGAGGGGGAGAGCTGGTGAGGGGGAGCTGATGAGGAGGAGGGAGAGAGCTGTGAGGGGGAGCTGATGATGATGAGGGGGGATCGGATGATGAGGAGGGGGAGAGCTGGTGAGGGGGAACTAATGATGATGATTATGATGGACAGCTGATGAGGGAGGGGGAGAGCTGGTGAGGGGAGCTGATGAGGATGAGGGGGGAGAGCTGGTGAGGGGAAACTGATGATGATGAGGGTGGGGGAGAGCTGGTGAGGGGGAGCTGATGATGAGGAGGGGGAGTTGATGATGAGGGGGGAGTGATGGTGAGGGGAAGCTGATGAGGAGGGGGGAGCTAGAGGGGGAGCTGATGATGAGGAGAGTGGGGGAGAGCTGCTGAGGGGGAGCTGATGAGGGGGGGATCTGATGATGAGGAGGGGAGAGCTGGTGAGGGGGAACTGATGATGATGATGATGGGCAGCTGATGAGGGAGGGGGAGAGCTGGTGAGGGGAGCTGATGATGATGAGGGTGGGGGAGAGCTGGTGAGGGGGAGCTGATGATGAGGAGGGGGAGTTGATGATGATGATGATGAAGGGGGAGTGATGGTGAGGGGAAGCTGATGATGAGGAGGCGGGAGCTGATGATGAGGAGAGTGGGGGAGAGCTGGTGAGGGGAAGCTGATGATTAGTGAGAGGATCGGGGAGAGGATGAGAGAGGGAGAAAAAAATTACAGTCAGTATTAATATTAATGGGGCCCTGAAAATATTTTTGCCCTGGGGTACGCCCATGTCTAGCTACGCCACTGCCTATGTTACAGCCCTAATCTTTTACTTCAAACATTGGAAATCATTGATAATTCTACATGAAGGCTCATAAACTATTTATCTGAACGTATACAACAAATGTGATATTGAAATTTTAATTAATATATATATACAGTGTTCGACAAACCTATACATTTGCACGCCCCGGGCGAGTGGATTTAACATCGTGGCGAGCTCCTATTTGCCCAAGCAGCACACGTGTGGTACTAGGTGGCGAGTAGATTTTTTTGTTCGGCGAGTAGATTTTTTGGTGATTTATATATATATATATATATATATATATATATATATATATATATATATATATACTGAGTTAAGTTATGGTGAGTAAAAAAAACCTCCACAGCAAAGCAAATATGCAAATGTAAATACAACTGTATGCTCATCTGCATGTCTTAGGCACGTCTGCAACCCCGCCTTTCACCATTATCACCCGGCACACAGCACTTCCACTGCAGCAAGGGATTCTGGGAAATGACATGCAAATGAGCACACAGTCATTTCCCAGAATCCCTTGCTGCAGTGGAAGTGCTGTGTGCTGGGTGATAATGGTGAAAGGCGGGGTTGCAGACCTGCCTAAGACATGCAGATGAGCATACAGTTGTATTTACATTTGCATATTTGCTTTGCTGTGGAGGGTTTTTGTCACTTTTTTTACTCAGCATAACTTAACTCAGTATGGTAAACCCCATCCTTTAGCTTCTCTGCATACCCAGTTAACCAACCCCACACTGATGAGACCCATTAAGGTCGAAACAGCTGTCTGTGGGTGGTCGCTTCTCGGCCTTTTGGCTAAGATCAAGGCGATATGAATGCTCCTCTCGGCCTGCACAGCTATGACCAAATGCAGTACCATCCTATCTGGGGCTTCAGTAGGAAAGGTTTGTGGCAAGCATTTGGCCCTCTAGCTCATTGAGAGGTGGTGTCCAGGCCCCGGACCACAGAACCCCTGAGCCTTCGGGCTAAGGGGGGATAGCATTCGAACAACCAGCCCTTCGGGGCTGGGGTGCACCCGCACAACCTTCGAAAGAGGGGAGGTGATGCGAACTCCTTTGCGGGCCTCGGGCCAGAGGGAGGAAGAGACGGATGTCCTGAATCCTAACGGAGGAAGGCATCAATGTCCCTAGAGACCTAGGCTTTCGGGCTGAAATCTTCAAGGAACCCGTACCGAGGGCGGGTCTGACTTCGGTTGGACAGTCCAAGGGCATGCACCCGAACCACTGAAGTGGATTGGGATCTGATGAGCGAGAGGGGAGGGTCTCCCCAACCCTCTCGGGAGGATAAAAAAAAAAAAAAGCTGTCTGTGGGTGGGTTTTCTGGGTATGCACCTTAACCCTGGCTGTGCTCAAAGCTGTGACCATGTAGCAAGCTTAAGCCTATAGGGAACCATGTTAAAAATGGTTTTTGAAGCAAAAAGTGGCACTGTGTGCTCATTTGCATGTCATTTCCCAGAATCCCTTGCTGCAGTGGAAGTGCTGTGTGCTGGGTGATAATGGGGAAAGGCGGGGTTGCAGACCTGCCTAAGACATGCAGATGAGCATACAGTTGTATTTACATATATATATAGTCAATTATGATACTTATTTAATTAATATATAATATATATATTATGGTCAATTATGATACTAATCTCATTCGAATAGTATGTAATGAAAAACTGAATTTCTATTCTGAGAAGTTGTTTTCACTTTGTATGTAAACATGTAAAAGTACAGATCTGAAGAATGAATAAACAATGTCATTTGCTAACAAGCAATGACAAACAGTCAACAATAAAATCAGAGAGAATGTAAAGATAGAAAAAAAAGAAATATAAAATACAGTTGCTGCAGAAAAAGCTTGCAATTGCACTGCAATGAATATTCTCACAATGAACACTCCAAGCAATGCTGATACAAGTAAACATCATTGTGCAAACAGGAATCATTCAGACACCCAAACATGGCTAGCATTGCATTGTATAGGAAATCAGTTTCTCAGTATTTACATCTATAAATAGGTCATCTCATCACTAAGACAGACTAGAACGATTGTCAATTAGATTGAAACTTGAGAGTATACTGTATACTGATGCTTTATACAACAAGCACAAATTGGTCCATGCGTCAATCCCTTTCTCTCTAAAGTTTCATTAGGTCCTTTCTGACTGTCTAGAAGATACTTGGTGGGCAATTCAATACAGGGTTTCTGTCTATAATGAATTACCCCTTTATATTCAGTTACAATAGTAGGGAATAATATAACAATATAACATTTGCATGGATAGAATGAATTAAATAGAAATAGCTGTGTTATTCCAGTTGCAATGAAAACTAGTACTTG
This sequence comes from Ascaphus truei, assembly GCF_040206685.1. Taxonomy (NCBI): domain Eukaryota; kingdom Metazoa; phylum Chordata; class Amphibia; order Anura; family Ascaphidae; genus Ascaphus; species Ascaphus truei. The sequence goes on from NC_134498.1 coordinate 38,454,517, forward strand.
GGTATTAGGTGATACCTTTTTTTTATTTGGACTAACAATGTATATTTTAGGACAAGCTCTTCAGGTAATACTGGTTTAAATAAAGATTTCATGAGTTTAGCACAGATGTAAAAGGCAGTGTTAGAGAGAATGGCAGAGGGAAGGGTAAATAAAAAGATAGGGCAATACATAGGTGACAGGGATGGGGAGGAATGTGGAGAGCATGTAGGACCATATATGTGTGTATTTGTGTATGTATGTGTGTATTATGTATGTATGTGTGTATGTATGTATTTATGTATGTACTGTATTTATGTGAACAGAAAGGAGTCCCACTCACGCAGACTGTCCAGACAGAGGGATTTAGAAGTGAATTCAAACAAACACCCACTTTCTTGCTGCTTATGCTGCGGAGGGCGCCCCGTTCGCCCTCTATATGATCCGTGAAGATCTTCAACAAAATGAAAGTAGAGGGCACAGTGCACCAAAGTGAATTGATAAACATGTGTATTGGTAACACACAAACACATACCGCCAACTCACATGAGATATAATAAAAAGCAAGCTCCTTCCAGTCCCGGGGGAGAACCAAAGATGGTATTCAGATGGGGCCCAGCGAGCAAGGTCCCCGGACTTCCCTTCGCAGCACTCGGGAGGAGGAGATGCCAAACTGGATTGCTCTACAGCTGGTATGCCGCTGAAGCGTCCCGCACATGGCCGCGTGTAAGGACACCAAAAGGGGGAATCCTCTGCTCAAACTACCAAGCAGCTGTGCCGCTCGCAGTGGACCAGGGAGGTTCCACCCCGTATGCGTGATGATCTGAAAGCGTAATGTGATTACCTCAACGCGTTTCGCACAGGAGTGCTTCATCAGGGGTCCTGGGCCTAATGGGAAGTCTGCCACTGCACAAACCCTATAATATGATCAAATTTGTATTAATAATTCACACTCTGCTTTATGGCAGTATGAGTAAACTTATATACAGATGTAGCAAAGTGTACTGTTCAGTGCCGCTACCACCCGCGGTCACGGCACTAAAGAATTGACATTGCAGGGAATTCCATTCGGAAGCATGGACCCAACGCAGCTCGATTGCTGCAGACACTGCGCTTGGCGCCACAGAATTTTGCTTCTTCGTCTGCGGCACTGGTGAGAGTGAGTTTTGCTACATCAGTATGCTTAAAATCCAGCAAGGTTCCTCCAAACAAATACCAAAAAAAGAGCTACTAATGTCAATTTCATTTAGACGTGCAGTAGATTGAGCACGGCCCTTCATATCGGGAAACGTGACAGGGCACACAAATGTTTACTTCCAATAGAGTCGTTTCCCTCAATTATTTCTTTAAAAGCCCTTCACGCCTGCTGAACTTTGTACTGCACTTCAAAAATGATGTTAACAAAACCTGGCAACCTACTAAATTGTCATAACTTGCTTTGCATTCATCACTAGCAAAACCTAGAACACAACTGTATAATTTATGAGCAATTTGCTACCAAAGACTTAAGTGACTTTAATGCATTACCTTCTTGCAGGTAACTTGCACTGGAATGGTAAACCGAAAAAACGCGTAGTTCAGTGTTTAGTGTGAAGGTTTTGGTTACTTCCAAGTGAGTCTCTACTGATAAAATAAAGCTTGTCTTTTAGGTTCATAGCAATGTGCATATGATATGACTCCTTTTTCTTTGAGCAGCTTATTATATATCTACCAAAGCGCCCGATCAGGCTGTTTTAGCACAAAATTCTCCATTGAAGCCTGAGTAACCGCTTCAGTGGATATAGAGTAAGCCCCGTTGATCAGGGGTGGGCAAACTTTTTTCTTTGCACCCACCTGTCTGCTCTCCCCTCTGCTCGCTTCCCCCCCCCCCCCCACCCTCATCCGTTACCTTCTCTCCTGCATCGGTGGCGTCGTTTAACGTCACAACGTGATGTGACATTGCATTGCCATTTGACTCCCCCCGCCATCATTTGACGTCGCGTTGTCATGGCGATGCGTCGCCAGAAGCCGCCGGAGAGCAGGTAAGAGGCAGTTACAGGTGCCTCACAAAGTCCTTCTGCATTTTATATAAAGGTTGTGGGGGAGAGCGCGGGGCCTCTGTAAGCGCCACGCCTCCCCCCCTGAAAATTTTGCGCCCTTCTAATTGTAACAGCTGAATAACAGTGATTCTGAATGTTACCTAAGCTGCTAAAATAAATAGAAAATGTACTTTTATGAAAATAACTATTAACAGTGCTTTAATGGGCAATTGGAGTGGACCATAAGGAGATTACCTCGGCACACCCGCAGGACATCTCAACAATGTAATTCGTGGTGTTCTTCTGGTTCCTGGTGCTAGTCCTTCGTGGTTGCACCATCAAACGACCATTTAGTCATCGTGTCAAATAACGAAGGACGACTGCAAACTAGGGATTTAACTTCAGTGATCTCTCTCCACAATTTATTCAGTCCAACGTGCCGAGACAATATACATTGACATTTCGGGGGGGACAGGCCCAACCTTCATCAGGTGAAAAAAGAGGAGTTGTCCTCTCCCGAAACTTTGTGGCTGTCTCTGCATGGAGGAATGAATAAATTGCAGTGAGATATCGCTGAAGGGGTTAAATCCCTTGTTTGCCATCATTCTTCGTTTATCTTACAATACGAGTAGACACAAAAAGGAAAATCAACATTATAGCATAGATATAGCATTATAGCCTTTTATGTTTGGAATACTTTATTTGAGAATCTAGAGTTACTCTCATGGCCCTTTTAATATTCGGGGATGAGTGGGTAATTGGGAGGGTTATTTTCTCCTTAGCTGGTTTAACAAACTTTTTATAGGGTGATTGATCAGAAACAATAGAGTGTTCTTTTTTGAGTGTACATTTCGCTGGTCTCAACAGTCAACAAAAATACCTCTGTCTATTTGCTGTCGAGTTCTTTTTTTTGGATTGAAAGATAATGAAACAAGACAACAGGTTTTCTATGAGATGCAAGTTCAGGAAGCTCAAGGCACAGCCTTAGCAAATTGTGTAAGCCTAAGCACTAATGTGAAGACAGCAACAATCTTACACTTGGTTTAATCTGCCAAATGAAGGGTGCAATGTGAGGCTCAACCTTAGGCTTGTCGCACTGGTGGGGGTTTAGGGACAATGCATGGACATTAACTAAAGAACAACAACAAAAAAACATGTTTTTTGTGCACATTCAAAGCTACAGAAGTAGGGCTGCAACATGGCTTCGGATAACTGGACAGGTCCAGTTAGATGAGGTTGTTAAATACGATGGGAGAAGTTCAAGTAAAAATCTGGGTTGATAAATCTCCAGAACAAACATTAAAAAAACATAGGCTTTGTGAAACTGCAGTGATGAAAACATGTTTTGATTGTTATTGTTAGAAAATTGGCCATCATTATGATTTACTATGAAGTGTTTTACAACAGAGACCTTGTACAGTTACAGCAAGCGAGATTTTCTTTTCAGTTATATTCCTCTGTTTCTACTTTCTGTCCTTCACTCTCTTCCAGTTTCCCACAGCTAGCAAGACAGTAATGTCCCCCGATGTAGGTAATAAATATTAGTCTTATTTCGTAGGAGACGCTGGTGCAGGAGTAGAGCAATTGAGCTGGCTTAGGGCTGAATGGGCAAAACGCGAAACGCGTAGGATGGAACTTTAGGTGAAGAAAGTTGGTGTGCTGATTGCTCGCCCTGGAGCACATCAATGCAACTTCTGGTGACATTGGCCGAAAGCAGACAGAGGGAGGTCAGGACCCCATGAGGATGCCAGCTCAATTGCACTATACCTGCACCTCATCTCGGAGGCACCTCACAATCTACAGTACTTATGTGAGTGGAAAGAATACACAATTTAGTGCTAAGTCCAAACAGGGAATTACAATTATTAGATGAACTAGTGTCCAAATGTTAGTGAAAAAACACCTTAGGCAACTGAAGCCCTGCAGCCGGGATGACTCCAATATTGTCAAAATCCTTCACAGAAATGTGCTGAAGAAAAGTCCTCCTTTGCGCTGGTCCTCAGAATGAATATGAGGAATAGCGATATAGGGAAACAACCAAAAATAAATAAAAAATAAATGTACCAGAAGGTTTACACTGATTTATTTTTAGTTGTTTCCCTATATCACTATTCATCATATTTACTCTGTGGACCAGCACCAAGGAGGACTTTGCTTCAGCACTTATATGCGAGTATATTATGCCAGAATTGTGAGTTTTTCTTTGGACCATTCCATTTTATTCTGGTAAATACATTTAATTGCACTATATTTATTTATTAATTTTTTGAATGTGCTCCGATCTGGGGAAAGAGTGGAGTCTGACACTCAATCAAGACACCATAGAGCTTCTATGAAAGAAGAAGACCCAGAACTGAGCTTTTTTCAGATCTCACTAATGTTTAACAATATTATACTATATATTTTCTCTTCTTTGCCCGCTGCATGCACCCATGGACTTTTAATCGAGGAAATAACGTTTTGGGCTCTGTCCAGGGAATTACATGTCACATGCTTCATTATTCATAACCTTTTAACACTTTATACACCATTTGGTATATTGTTGTTATTGAACATTTGCACTGTTAATGTGTATCAAATTCAACACTTATCAATAGCACTCAGATGTATCTCTTTTTCCATTGAAAATCAACCACCCCAGTGTACATCTGCGTTGCCCCAAAGGCGAACAGCCTGATGAGGCTCCCCAAGAGCTGCTCCACTCTGCACAGGACCAGCGTGCTAAGGGTTAACATTTGCTTGTACTTTGTGGAACGTCAACCCCACCCACTGGAATGTTAATGAGCCAAGAGGACACAAAGAACTTTTTGTTCACAGCTGCATTGAAAATCAACCACCCCAGTGTACATCTGCGTTTCCCCAAAGATGGACAGCCTTTGGCGCAGTCGAAGGGCAGCCAAAGGGTGTGAGCCGTTTGCTGCTGTTTGGTGATGTTAAAGTAATGGTAAAGCTGCTCTATTTCTAATCGGAAAATCACAAGCCCTTTATCCCCTGTACCCATTTTCCAACTCTATCTGTCCATGAAATGTCTGTGAATTGACTGTATAACCCTGTTCTTTCAATGTAACAATGTATTTTTATAACTCTGTGCCAAGGACATACTTGAAAACGAGAGGTAACTCTAAATGTATTACTTCCTGGTAAAACATTTTTATAAATAAATAAAATTAAGAGTTTCAAAGCGCCATGTTCTTAAATTTCTTAAAATTTTGCATGAATAGTCCATTTTGCCAATTAACATCCTTTGGGGGTTTACATATTAATTATCACAGATATTGCTGAAACATTCCAGCATGGTTTATTCAATATAGTTTTGTTTTTATTTATCGATATCAGCAGATATCAATTATTAAGCCTGTTATCTGATTGTAGTCAATAGAGATCACTGACTCCCAAATGTCAGTTCATTGTACTGTGATATTACACTGCATTTTCCAATCAAACTACTACATTGTCTGGTCCGTAGGCATGTGAGTCGTGTCTCAAACCAATCATTATTAATTAAGAGACAGAAACTTATTATTGATCATATGCTGCTCAACTCAGTTTTTTTTAATGAACCAGTAAATAAATGAACAAGAGGTGGTATTAAACAGTAAAATGGGCAGATATGAAATCAACAAGCTGGCACATACGCAGCGCTATAAAGTGCGGTAATGTCTATTTTAAGATACAAAATATAGAACTGTACAGCCGGTCCTCGCTTATCTGACGGAATGCGGCCCGCAAACCGCCGTCGGTTAAAGGACTGTCGGATTGCGGGTCCCATGTTAATCAGCGGTGGTGACCGTCGGATAAGCGGGCCCGGTGTCGTATAATGCGTCCGACAGACTGCATTATGCGGCGTCGAATAAGGCATCCGTCGGAAACCGGAACGTCAGTAAGCGAAGACCGCATGTATATTTAATATTCAGTATACTTACAGAGAGGTTGTGAGAGGCGGTGCAGCTGCCTGGGAAGGAGATGTATGAACCAGAACTGCAATACTTCTCGGTACAAAAATGTATTGGTGGCACATTAAAAACAGTAAGAGAACAATCTGACGCGTTTCGCGTGGTCACCCACGCTTTATCAAAAAGTTCAGTATAATTCAGTATACTTAAACAGCAATTTTACTCTCTCTCTCTTAATAAAATGCCAGAAAGACAGAAGGCACCTACAATTTTGCCATGCTCAAAGCTTACCTGGAGACACACTTTTTTATTAATCTGCTCTTGGAGAGACTGTGGCTACAGAGAAATCTTTTTATTGCTTAACACTTACAGTATGTGAACTGCTGCAAGCAACCGGCTTCTTTTTTTTTTTTTTTTAATTTCAAGGACTACAGTACCTTTCCAAAGCTAACTAATGGAATCTCGCTCAAAGGGTTGTTATACAATTACATCTTTCTGGCAACAAGGACGCTTTAACCACTGCAGTGCCAAAACTGATTAATGTCTGGCACTGACTTGGGAAATAGGTGTAGGGTTTGCCCATCGGTTTCCATATTTGGGGCTCTCTAGATGGGTTAGATCAAATAAACCCTGTAATCACAACAAATTACATGGCAAGTAAGGACAGATCTGCCTGCTCACAATGCCTTTCACCTGACTCAATCCTCTAATACAGTTATTTATTACAAATAAGCTTATTGTGACGGACGGTAGTGAAGTGGAGACTTGAGTAACGCATTACCAAAAATGGACTGAAACTTTGCAGCTTTCACTGTAATAAACTAAAACAAAACTTTTATCATCGCTAAGATTAGGATTAATTTATTTTTTGTAACCGCATAAATGTTTTAGCTGGGCCTCTGTCTCTAGAAACCTACCTTGACCTATGAACAAAAATGAATACATGTGAAATCCACAGACATTTTTGCATCCTGAATATGTATATCCCAACACTTTGAAGTAGTGTGAGATTAAAAATTGGCATCGCAATTGGCATCGCATTCCACTATCCATACCTCTGAAACAGAGAATATGTGTATTTAATCCGCTTGGCCTGGATTGGACATCTCTAATCTTTTCTGTATCCTCTTATTTCTCTTTAAATTGCTCTGCATAGCAGTCTATGATAACAGAGGAGCTTGGCATCTGTAATCAAAGAAACTCGGACTGTAACAGACTTTGGCCCAGATACACTAAGCTGCGTTAGGCCATTTGACGTGACATTAACCTAAATTAATGTCATCATAATAGTAACGCTTATCCCAGGGGTGGGAAACTCCAGTCCTCAAGGACCACCAACAGGTTTGGTTTTCAGGATATCCCTGCTTCAGCACAGGTGGCTCAGTCTAAGACTGAACCACTGATTGAGCTTCCAGTGCTGATGCAGGGACTGATTGAACCATGGGTGCTGAAGCAGGGATATCCTGAAAACCTGATCTGTTGGTGGCCCTTGAGGACAGGAGTTGCCCACACCTTACTTATCTGCTACAGAGAATAACATAACGTCAACCCAGTTTTACTCATTTAAATAGCGTAGCATCCATTTTTACGGGCGTTAGTGATAATTGTACTGTATGCCAAAGTGGCATTTACCCAAACATCACATCTCCACTAAAGTCCGTAAAGGTTACCGCATGGTATTAATCTTATGTTAGTTAAGTTAAACTTGGACTTCCATCCAAATCCAGACAAAGGGCTTTGGTGGTGGTGATGGTGGTGGCTGTGCTGGTGATGTTGATGGCGATTATAGTGATGGTGGTGATGATGGTGGCAGCGGTGGTGATGATGATGGTGGCAGCGGTGGTGATGATGGTGGTGGTGAAGCCCTTTTTCTTTTCTGGATGGGAGTAAGACCTACTTAATGTCACACTATTGGAAACTAATGCAACGTTGCACTACAACAATGATTTATGAGTGATGCATATAATTAGCTTGGTGGATATGCGTTGGCCTGAAGGAAAATAATAAGGGGGGGATTGTGAGGGAGGAGGGGGGAGAAATTGTAAATTGTGAGTGAGGAGGGAAAGGAAGAGGAATTGAGAGGGTGGGGAGGGAAGAGGAATTGTGAGTGAGCAATGGGGGATTGTGAGGGAAGATGGGGAGCAGAACAGTGAGTGAGGAGGTGGAGGAAAGAAATTGTGTGAGGAGGGGGTGAGTGGGAGAGGTATTGTGAATGAGGAAGGGAACGAAAGAAATTCTGAGTGAGGAGGGAGAGAGGAATTGTGAGTGAGGAGTGAATTGAGAGAGAAGGGGGGGAAATTGAGAGAGATGGGGGAAATTGAGAGAGATGGGGGAAATGAGAGAGATGGGGAGAGCAAGTGAGAGGGGGAGAGTGGGTAATGGGAAGAGAGGGGGCAGTGAGAGAGAAAGAGCAAGAGAGGGTGAGGAGTGAGAGACGGAGTGGAGGAGTGAGGGAGAAAAATATATGGGGGGGGAGAGAGAAATTGAGGGGCAGGGGGTGAGAGCGAGGAGATGAGAGAAAAAGAGTGGTTTAAGAAAACAAAAGAGGGGCAGCTGACACAGGGTCCAGGGGGAAATTCTAGTCCTGGGCTCCGGGAAAGCTGTCGCCAGCCCACACAGGCTGCTGCCATCCCCACCACTGAACTTTTTCACCCCTTCGGGAGCGATGGGGAGGACAGTGCCCTTCCCCCCAAAAAATGTGCCAATTTATTGGCCTGTCTGAGAAAAGGGTCGGCCACTCCTGGATTGCCATGCAGCATTCACATTATTGAATTCCTCACCAACAATGCATTGATGGGATCCAAGATCTACTCTGAGACAAGCAGCTGCCATGTCTTCTGAAACTGGCCCTCGGGAAAGAGGACACAGGGATTTACAGATATGTGTTCGGAGTCCTAACGTTTGGGAAGATTGTGTAGTATTTCTCCGGAGTACTGTGTGACGATTCTTTTTTAGTACTTACTAATTCCCAAGTTAGCAATATCTCCTCATACATTTCCTCACTTTTATATTCTGGGCACAACTGATGCTGTACTTTCCAGCTGAACCTAAATAATTTAGCATTTTCCTTATACTCTTGTATGGTAAGATTCAAAGTGACTTAATCATGAGGTAGTCATACTGTAGGACGCTCATCCACAAAAGTGTAAGTATCTGTAAAAAGACTATTCCAAGTCCTTGGGCATAATGTACGAAGCTCAAACATGTACTGCAATACTCATTTCAAATTCACAGTCATACAATCATCGAACGTGCTTGTGTATAGTAGGGTTGTGTTTCTGTGTGATTTTTAGGGCATTTAAACATTACCTAGCCCATTGCAGGTGTGATGCCTATACAATGCTTTTGAGATACACAACTTAATGTCTTTCTGTTTGAATTTTTTTCTATATGCATTGGATGCATCAAAGACAAATATTCCCATTATAAGAACAGTCATTTTTTCTATTATAAATGTGTAGCACTTTTTTGGCCCAGAAATGCATGAATTGAACCATTATTTTATCAGTTACACATTTATTCATTGTTTATTATCAAGGAGGTAATCACAGACTTACAGTACATGTTGCTTCAAGCCTTTAATTGGTCAACCTATTGTCCATCTATAGTAGCAGTGGCCAACTCATGTCCTCAAGTGACACCAACAGTTGAGAATTTAAGGTTATCCCTGCTTCAGCACAGGTGGCTCAACCAGTGGTGCAGTCAATGACTGAGCCACCTGTGCTGAAGCAGGGATATCCTTAAAACCTGACCTGTTGTTGGCCCGTGAGGACTGGAGTTGGCCATCCCTGATCTATAGTCTTCACAGCAGAATAAGTGAGCAGAATAAGTGATATACTGTACTCATGTTTTGTTTTACTAGCACACTGTAAACCAGACAAGGTATGCATGCAATTACAACTTAAAATCAATATACTACTAAATATAGCTAATAGATAGCGACACCATTAATGTTTTTAAAAGTGGCTAACTTTTTAAATGTACGCCATAAAAACCTCCTTGAACGATGTAGCATTATACATTTCAGAGAACATTCTGTGCCACGTACACAACCACTATTAATTCCAAAAGTACATACAGGACATGAGTTTTTTACAATTACAACAGGGTAGATAAATGTGTTGATGCTTTGAGGTCATGGGTTCTGTCTCTCACTAAAGTTCCCTCAACTTCTAGTTTTCTGAATGGGTAAAACCAGAAGGATAGGAAGATCTCAGAGATAACATCATAAGTGGCAAGGAGTGGGTTTGGGAAGAATTATTTGTACCAGCCATCCACGCCTCTGCTATAATTAACAATTTATTTTTGACGATGAATTGGAAATTAAGACCAAATGCTCAGAATTTTATTGCGAATCAAACTTGGAATGGTCTAGATAAGTGCTAGAAGATTCTGTACACATACAGTACAATATACTACGAACACCAATCATAATAATACAAACACAAACCAGGAAGGGATTTATTTTCCCCCTTATGAGATATCATTGGATAATGTTACACTGTGGGTTTGTGTTTGCCTTCCTCTGAATCAATATCCTGTAAATACAAATATAGGATAAGTATCTGTCATCTATTAATTAGATTGTAAGCTCTTGGAGCAGGGACTCCTCCTCCTAAATGTTAATTTTTATGTCTGAAGCACTTGTTCTGTTATTTGTATTATTTGTTATTTATTTGATTGTCACGTGTATTACTGCTGTGAAGCGCTATGTACATTAATGGCGCTATATAAATAAAGACATACATACTGTACAGTACATACATCTACATTTAACACAGGTTGAACTTGATGGACGTACAGTATGTCTTTTCAACCTCGTCTACTATGTAACTATTTAACCTCTTCTATGTAACTATGTAACCTCATCTACTACGTACCAACAAATATATTTCGGTGCCACTGATATAGTCCAGATGTATTACTGATAGTACTGATACTGGTTAGTTTTTTAGTTTTGTCAGTAATTGTTTTGTTAGTTGTTATGTTTTGTTAGTTCATTTTCAACTGCTACTGTAGCATTTTACATTATGGGTGCTTTTTGTTTCTGCTTCTATCCCCACATGTCCTGAGAACATCACTGAGGTTCACCGGAAGCAATTCCGGATCTTCAAGATTGGACATTTATGGCTTGACCATTATTTATCTTTATCAGTAACAGATCTGGACAATATCAGTGGCGCTGAAATATATTTGTTTGTACTGTATTCTGTTGTTCTGATCTGCATCGATCAGTTATTTTTTCAGGCAGCTTCACCTACTGTATATATGTATATAGATATCTATTACTATTGTAATAATTGTTTAGAGTGGGTAAGACACACTTACACATTCACGTAAAATAGTTAATTGTTAATTAGGCATTAGCGCTTCACACACCCCTTTCTTTGCTCATCTACTATGTAACTATGTAACCTCATCTATTATGTAACTATGTAACACAAAAAGTTGTTACTGTGTATTTTCCTGAAGTCTAGGATTACTATATAACCATGTAGAATCATGACGCCTAATGCAGGTGAGCACTCGTCCATTTAATTCCCCAGTAGAGTTGTGCAAACGTTTCACGTAAGGTTTCAAACCGTGTAAAAAATGTCCTTTTTCGCCAAGATAACTATGCATAATTTAAAAAGTTCACAAGCCTTCGCCCGGTAAGAGACAAACTCAATTGTATAATCCTGAAAGATGGTTTTTGTGTGTGAGAGTAAGCCCAGGGTTCGGATGTTATTTGAATATCGATTTGGTGAAACTTGTCGATTTTGATAGAACGAGCTTCTGCCTGAGACATGCAAATTCCCCGCAAGAGGTATTTTTATTTTAAGTACACTGTACGGTGGAGGGTTCCTATCAGGTTTTTTTTTTTACCCATCATAACTTTAAGGCCTGGCTATTCCAACATAGCCAGCAACCAACCATATCTGTCTGTGAGTCGGGTTACTGGCTCTGCACTTCTTTAACCCAGGCTGTGCTGAAAAACTGTGTCATGCGGCAGGCATACGCTTATAGGGCTCCATGTTAAAATGGATAAGAAGCAAAAGGTGTGTGCTCATTTGCATGTCATTACCCAGAATCCCTGGCTACAGTGGAAGCACTGTATGCCAACAGAAATGGGGACAGGCAGGTTTTACCACCTGTGAATGTGCTCACACGTGGTACTTTCATTTGCAGCATATTTTTAAGAACTTTGTTTTCGAACAATGTACTAAGGGATGCTGTCTGGTGCCAAGTAAATGGGCCCGTTAGTAAATATGCTGTATGGCCCCGTACTGTCCGTCTTTGACTTTAAGCATTGACATACAGTAATAGAGAACAAAATAACAAGCACACATATGGAAACATTCTGTTGAAACGTGCAACATTTCATTTTTTTTTTTTTTTTTTTTTTTATTTTTTTAATAAACTGTACAGTACATCAGAAGGCTAAATAAGATCCTAGGAAATAAACACATTTTGTTCAGGCAACCAAATTACTGAAGAGTATTATGTTAACATTTATCAAATTGTTTAAAGCACTGTACGTGCAAACCAGAAGCCTTTTATCATTATCTTTTAGTTTAAGACATCTTCCACAGTGTATTCCCCCAGGGCCTGTCCTTGTTAACCTCAGCCTTAAATTACAAAGCCACAGATGCACTACTTATCAGATGTGTAATAGAGAATCATTTATCAACCTGGTGTTAACCCCTACAGTGCCAATATAGCTGCACCCAGGTCTGCTGGTTTAGGGGGGGGGGGTGGGCAGGGAGGGAGTGAGAGAGCTAAGTGAGAATGAGTGAGGGAGTGGGTGAGAGAAGGAGTGGGTGAAAGAGGGCTGAGTTCTTGTTAGATGGGTTGACTTAAGACCCCTTAGTGAATATAGTATGTCCTTGTGTTGGTAGTTGCAACAAGTAGCATTTAATCATCAGTAAGGTATGAGCTCCTTGGCAAAGCAGAGTGTGGTATATTAATGATAATTTGCTGTACTTTGAAATCAAGTATTTGAGAGTTACTTTGAAAAAAAATACCTGTTTTTTTAAATTAGGAGACACAAACATTACAAAGAGAAAGCAAGTTGTTGGTAAATATTGTTTAGTGACAGCACATTTTATTCCAGAAGGAGGAAAAGTTTTACAAATAGAAAAAAAACCCCTGCAAAATACAATCATTTCAAGTTAAACACAAATACAAAATAAAGGCATTTCATTATGGAGTACAGTTTTGGGCACCACTCCATAAAGACATTATGGAACTAGAAAAAAAGTGCAGAAAAGAGTCACCACGTTAAAAAAGGGGGTGGACAATCTGACTTATGTGGAGAGGCTAGCTAAATTAGATCTATTTACATTAGAAAAGAGGCGTCTAAGAGGGGATATAACTATATACAAATATATTTCAGGACAATACAAAAAGCTTTCCAAAGAACTATTCATCCCAAGCGCAGTACAAACGACTCAGGGGCATCCCTTTAGGTTGGAGGAAAGGAGATTTCACCAGCAACAAAGGAAAGGGTTCTTTACAGCAGGGATGTGCAAACATTTGCCCCTGCGCCCCCTGTCTGCTCAGCTCAAGTACCCTACCTGGTATCCGGCATCAAATGATGTGAGAGAAGGTAAGTGAGTTACAGAGGCCTCGCGCACTCCCCGGCATTTAAATGCTATAAGGAAGAGCATGGGACCTCTGTAAGCGCTGCACCCCCAGTTTGCACACCCCTGCTTTACAGTAAGTGCAGTTACAATGTGGAATTCATTACCCATGGAGACTGATGGCAGATACAATAGATCTGTTAAAAAAAAGGTTGGACATCTTTTTAGAAAGGAAAGGTATACAGGGATATACCAAATAAGTGGGAACATGGGAAGGATGTTGATCCAGGGAGAAATGGCCATTATTAGAGTCAGGAAGGAATTTCTTTTTTTCTCTTATGAGACATCATTGGATATGTCACTGGGGTTTTTTGTTTGCCTTCCTCTGGATCAATATACTGTAAATGCAAGTATAGGATAAGTATCTTAATTTAACATAGGTTGAACTCGATGGACATACGTCTTTTTTCAATGTCATCTACTATCTGTGCAAGTGCAGAATAATTTAGAAGACGCACGTTCTGCCCTCGGATAAAGAAATAACTGTATTTTGAAATGTAAGTTGTTTTTTCTTCTTTATTTTGTTCTATTTCACTGTTGTCACACTGCTGTATCTTTGTTACATAAAATGTTGTGCAAAACTCCAAACACATATTGAACATTACATTACAACTGACATTCCAGGCATATAGAGATAAGGTGGATATTAAAAAGTTCCACGCTCGAAAGATAGCTCAGTTTGGGTATCAGTGAAGCAGTTCAGCTTACATTGCCAGTTAAGATTAGTTGAAGTGTGTGTCCTGTGACAGCCTCGTGTCAAATAAGCTACAGTACCCAGGTACTGCAGCTCAATACGTTTCTTAAAGAACCCTGTAAATTCAACAAGTAATGACTTTTTAATTATTTTAAAAAAAAGTCTAGTAACTATTACCTCGACCCATTTAACAGGGAGACTCACTAAAGTGTGAAAGCCATTAAAAATGTCTGAATACCATCTACTTGAGTTTATTGAGCGTTCATCACCTTTAGTATGATCCTACATGGGATAATCCAATGGTTATGTTTTCTGAAGTAATCTGGGTCTTTTGCTTAAGATTTTTATTCCCAGTAATCAAAATAGCTCCAAGTCTATACAAGGAAGATAGTAAAGCTGCAGACGAAGCAATATCCTATATGTATGTGTGTTTAAAAAAAATAAAATCTATTCTGTACTATGATAATATAATATAACACTTATAGCATTTTTTGTTTTTAAACAATTATAAATGACATTTTATGTATTATAAGGTAACAAGCATTTTGTGTTTCTATAGCAACCATTTACAAAGTCACATCCCCTTCCTCTTCTGCAACAGGCTCTGGCACACGCCTTTTTGAGCCCTGCACTCTTTCTAGCAGTGCACCAATTGTATCTAGTGACTGTCTGGTCACATGATCTTCCCCACCGAACTTTGCATCTTTGGTCCGCTTCTGCTGCACTGACAGCCATTTAGTGAACCCCTGAGCAGAATCTTCACTAATCGATCGCAGGAGAAAGGATTGATCGGCAATTTAGCTAATTACTTATCATTGTGTAGATTGTATTGATGCACATATTAAAAGGAAAAAATAAATAAATAAAACGGCAGCTTGGACTGCTGCTTTAAATATGTGTACTCTCAATTCAGATGAAAATCGCTAGGAAAAACGGGTCCTTAATTCATTTGAATGCAATATGTAAAGGCCTATTATGCTGTAATGTGTAAGTCAAGCTAGTTTCATTATATTTTGTTTTCAGTACCTTCAGTATCTTTCAACCTTAGCCAGTTAGCAACAACATGGGTCACAGAGACACAGCAACATAATATCGTGTTTTGTAACATCAGTAAGGCAAAAATGACTCATTCAAATGATGAGCTGTCTTTGCTACAAATACACTCATGTCTCTCGTCTTGGAAAGAAAGCATTCCAGATTTAGCTGCAAAATATGCAAAATGCTGGAGTCATAGACAAGTCTTCAACTGAATCCAGGTAATTAGTGCCACACTGAAACCAGCAGAAGGAAATCAAGGACCAAAATATGCGCCCAAGCACCTGAAATCAGATCACCAGCAGTCACATGAAAGCAATGCTACAATATCAGTAAGTCATTCTAGTGCAGTGGATGCAATTTTTTTTCTATGGAATCCTATAATTATATAGTGAAATTCTGAGGAACCCCGACCCTCTCTAATAGTGCGTCTGAGATCAGATGCATTGTAAGGAACCCCAACCCTCTCTAATAGCGCGTCTGAGATCAGATGCATTGTAAGGAACCCAAAACTCTCTAATAGCGCATCTGAGATCAGATGCATTGTAAGGAACCCCAACACTCTCAAATAGTGCGTCTGAGATCAGATGCATTGTAAGGAACCCCAACCTCTCTAATAGCGTGTCTGAGATCAGATGTATTGTAAGGAACCCCAACCCTCTCAAAGAGTGCGTCTGAGATCAGATGCATTGTAAGGAACCCCAACCCTCTCTAATAGCGTGTCTGAGATCAGATGCATTTTAAGGAACCCCAACCCTCTCTAATAGCACGTCTGAGATCAGATGCATTGTAAGGAACCCCAACCCTCTCTAATAGCGCATCTGAGATCAGATGCATTGTAAGGAACCCCAACCCTCTCTAATAGTGTGTCTGAGATCAGATGCATTGTAAGGAACCCCAACACTCTCTAATAGCGTGTCTGAGATCAGATGCATTTAAGGAACCCCAACCCTCTCAAATAGCACGTCTGAGATCAGATGCATTGTAAGGAACCCCAACCCTCTCTAATAGCGCATCTGAGATCAGATACATTGTAAGGAACCCCAACCCTCTCTAACAGCGCATCTGAGATCAGGTGCATTTTAAGGAACCCCAACCCTCTCTAATAGCGTGTCTGAGATCAGATGCATTGTAAATTCTTCTGTATTTGGTACAATTTTCAAATTACCTGAGAATTGTAGGGAACCCTTTAGGGATGCCCGGGGAACCCAAGGGCTCCTAGGAACCACCGTTGAAAAACACTGGTCTAGTCTATAGGAAACCACAGTAGGCCAACATATCACATAGGAAGGTGATGTCACATGTTAATTAGATGTGCAATCTACAGTATACTACGTCATGTACAAAATGTGGCTGATGTAGCCTTTAAATTTTTTTTTTTTTTTTTTTTAATGTAGGACACCTCCATAGTATATAGTATACAATAATATTTGGGTTCCCAGAAAGTATAAAGTCACTGAAGGTGTAGTGTAGGAATCCATTTTTTTGTGTGAAATGCTTTACCATGTTTTTAAGGATACAGATGAAGTCAACGTTATCACTCCCGTGAACAAGGCATAACGCTGCGAATATTGCATGCGGTAAAGAGAACGCACGCATTACCCTTGTTTTCAATGGTGCTGTATGAGATGTGTGCAGAGGTTGAATCAGGAGACATTTATGGGGGGAAATAGTATAAGCCTTTTATTAGCCGATGTTTTAAATATAGCTTATATTCAGCTTAAAGGAGCAACAAAAAGAAAACCGCCTAGCTCCTATCTGAACGCTGACTATCAGAGTCCCTATCTGTAGGTTGGAGGGCTAAGCCCCTTACCAACAATATCACACAAAATCAGTGGGAGGTAAGTTTACCTTCGGGGGCCCCAGCTTCCTCCTGGCTGGGGCAGGGGGTGGAGTGTCCACATATAGCGGAGTCTCTCTAGAGCGGTCCAGGGTGTGTCCCTTCCTGGATCGGAGCCTAGAGCTCTGAGAGCTGTAGCCTTTTAATGCTCTCTAACGAGCCAGCTGAGCAGGCTAATTAAGGCAGCCCGCTCAGTGATTAACCTGCTCCGTGCTGGGCACAACCTCTATATACAGGTTTCCCGTGTGTCGTTATCAGACAGGTGATCCATGGTAAAACTTGTAGTAATAATGCGGCGGCTTTACAGCATCGCGTTAACGGGGATTGATTACGTCTGCTACATCTGTACTTTGGATTTGTCTTTTAAGCTAATTACTTTAGCTTGAGTGCTGTATTGTTACCAACCACTTAATATCTTTACTGCTAGAGAGAAATAATGATTGCACAGGTAATCATCACTAAACAAATAACCCCAGAGCACGTGTTGGTCTTCCAACAGTAAAATCATCAAAATGTTCCTTTTTCATAGGGAAGGAGATTCATTTTTTTTTTTAATTGTTGAACATTCACTGTGGCAAAGCAACTCCCTCACCTGCTGGCTCTGGAAGTTTCCCCTCAAACCTCTTAGATTGTAAGCTCTTCGGGGCAGGGATTTCCTTTCCTATTGTCTAATACTTAATGTATTTTAATTCCCTGTACTGTATTCTTTGTGAAGCGCTAAGTACATTTTTGGTGCTATATAAATAAAGACATACTGTACAATACAATACAACTGCAACACAGTGCAAGCTGTCCCAGAGGACTTTTCCCATCCCTGTGAAATCCCTGCACTTCTGATATTGGATATCATCATCATTTATTTTTTAAGTAGTAATAATAATAATAATAATAATAATAGCATGTTCTTGTATAGCACTGCTAGTTTTACGTAGCGCTTTACAGAGAGACATTCTGCAGGTACAGGTCCCTGCCCCATGGAGCTTAAGTAAAAACACGCCTCCACTTAAGGGAGCATCGCAATACTTTACAGTCTATTGAAGAAAAAACTCAAATGATATACAATTAATTTTGTTGGACAAGAAAATCCAGAAGGAAAAAATAAATCTTACACCGAGCCCGAAACAGTGGTAAAGTCGATATACACCTGAGCTCTGGCGGGAGCGAGTTCCAGACCCCTGAAGCTGCACACGAGAAGGCCCGCCTGACACGGGTAGGCTGCAGTACCCTTGGCACAGAGAGGCGGACCCCCCTACACAACCCGAGATCATAGCCAGTATCCCCCCCGAGGCATCAAAAGAGACTGCAGATAGACAGGCTGTGGCTGTGTAACAGAGTTCGCAAGCGGTTCGCCAAGAATTACGTCAATGTGCATTGCAATTTCATGTAATACTGTGCTAAGTTTCTAAATGCTCTAAAATTGTGAGATTTGCTTGTGACATTCCCTAGAACCACTTGAATATGGACTTACTAGGGGGCTATGTGAAGGACATATCATGCAAAACTTGACCTCTTTCCCCACCCCAGAGAACGACATAAGAACAAGATATAGAGAACATGCAGTAGTGGAAATATAGTTGTGTATGGTTAAAAAGATTGGTGCAGAAGTGGAAACGCACTCGCATGCTCCCAGTCAAAAAAAAAGCATCGTGTCCACTCTGGGTCTGAAGGCAAAGCCAACCAGAGGCTCCACTCCCACAGGCACCGGCTCGCTGATCTTCCCTTCTGCACGCGCAGCCGCGCTTGCGGATTGATGATGTCACCGAGAGATGCAGGGTGAGTTGCATACTCGTATCGGTGCAAGGACGGAAAAGAGAAGGGGACACCTCACCGACGCTCGGTCCACCCATCAATCCATGGATTCCACTATTGCTGTCTATTTTTCTGTCTTTTTACGCACCTTGAGTCAAGTCTGTGCTTTCATTTGCTGCTGTTCTGTCCTGTGGATGTTGGAAAAGCTGAATCTTTTCCAAGGTTGTTTGTATACCAAGTAGGAATCTTCTTTTTTCACTTCACACCCTTTAGATAGTATTTAATTATTCACGTATCCTATTGTGGACCTTTTTCACTAGCACATCAGTGCTTAATTCTATCACTGGTAAACAATGCAATCATTTCTAATTCTATTCATATCACTGGTTAACACCAAAGTATTTCTTTCACCGTTGGTAGTTATTTTGCGTTTGACTTTTTTTTTGCTTTGAAGTTAACATAGGCCTTAAAGGCCCGCCTGGGAAAACACCCCTACCCTAACTAGCCCCAACACTGCAGCTGTAATAGACATTACCTCCGTACATCCCAGAATCGCCCCCCAGCTAGACCACTCTGAGTAAACGTTGTTTTTCTTTGACCCTTTGTGTCACTACTTTTCGTTTATCTCTCTTTTTTATGCCTAAAAATATTTACAAAGCATTTGAAACAGCGAAAAACAAGAAACAAAACCTGCTAAATCTACCCCAGCAGGGAAGGAGCTGGGGAGGGGGGGATAGCCTTGGGGGAAACAGAGGGAAACGGTTGACCTTCCACTCACCTCTTCTTATCCGCTAGCCTCCCAAACTCCCCTTCACCCCTTTTTGACCATGGGTTAGCCCCTTCTGGACATATTCATATTCCCTTTCCATATGGATGCAGGGGCTTCTTAATGCTGAACATATAAATAGGGCACACACCGTCTTTTCGCTCACTGGAATATTTCGCAGAAATCCTTCTAATTTAGCGACATTACTAGCTCTTTGACTTTGAGGATTGGCGAAACGAATCTGGGGCGAAAAAAAACTTGCGAATTTAGCAGAGGCATGGTGGACAGTTTTGCACATCCCTAATGTTGAGATGTTCAAGCGAGAAGGTCAAATACATCCATTCGTCATTTAAATTGAGTATCTGTAAGAAATATGTCATGTTTCTATGAAGTAATAAGAAATATCTGATTTTCTGCCAACTTTTGAACCTCTGTTTTCTGCTGAGTAAGAGAAAAAGGCAGAGGAAATGTTTATCAAGGAATCGTGCTCTTTGGATTACTGGTTTCCTGGATAGGCAAAGCAAGACCAGGTAACAGAAGTCTTCTTCAATCCTACTAGTTCCACTAATTGTCTCACAAAATAAGGACGAGTGTGTCTACAACGGGATATATGCTATTTACATGACACGGGACTGCACTTACTGATATATAAAGGCATGTTATCAGAACATATTCAATTTTCAGGGTCGACAGCGACATTTACAGGAACTTGGTGGTATGCTCACAGTGCAAGAAATACTACTGATATTACATCACAGATATTGACCCGATTGGCTGGGACTGTTCTCATGGTGTGGGTGTGGTCTTTTTAGGGACAGTATAAGAAGTACTATAGTTTAGTCAGGGAAAAAGTGCTGTCAATGTCTTGTCCAGTTCACACAAGGCTGTACAAAGCCTGTATTATATATTGAGCCTATGAAAAGTCAACATCTCTGTGTCAGAATTATCCTTCTTTCAGTATCTTAGCAATGAGATACAGTAGCAGACCTGCAATGTATTTGCAAAGAACTTTAATATTTGTTAACCGTATAACCTGCATTTCTATTTCACCTCCACTTTACATGGAGATCTGGAAAAGGATAATAAAGAGGGGGGGGGGGGGGGGGGAACACAGCCCACCAAGAAGTTACATTGCAATATCGGTATATTATCATTCCATGGGGAAAAAAAAAAAAGTGTGTCTGTGATGCCGACGTTTCTGTCCTGCCTCTACCTTTCTCGGAAAGGATGGCCAGGTTGGTATTAAATGCATATGAAGCACATTACCATTGTGGCCACACACTGCCATCTGCTGCACCTATTCCCTCACCTCCTGTCTCTGCAAGGCTCTCAACATAAGATTGTGAGCTCCTTGGGGCAGGAAATTACTTTCCTATTGTCTGATCTTATTTGTTGAATTTATTGTATTATAATTCCCTGTTCTTTGTTGTCTCTTTTGTAAAGCGCTGAGTACTGTGTGTCCTATATACATACATTACAAGACGTCCTTCTTATACTGTAATTAATATTATCTACCAGTCTGTGTTTTTAAATGTTATCTAATAGGAAGATCTAAGATAATTAATATGACTCAAAATGGAAAACGCTAATTGATGTCAGAGTCCTGCATACTACAGTGAGCATTCATGCTTTGAAATGTTCCATAATTTAATGCATAATACATAATTAATTATATCTGTATCTCTTGGTTATAATAAACACTAGAAATGACAAGTTGATTCACCTGTTTTTCTGACATATCTAATAAGTGAAGGTTATTTTCATACAACTTTTATTTATCAAATATGTTACCAGGAAGTATTATATTGAGAGTTACCTCTCGTTTTCAAGTATGTCCTGGGCACAGAGTTATAACAATACATGGTTACATTAAATGAACAGAGGTTATACAGTCAATTCACAGACATTTCATGGACAGTTAAGAGTTTGAAAATTGGGTGCAGGGGATAAAAGGGCTGGTGAGTTTCAGATTGAAATAGAGCAGCTTTAACATTACCAAACATCAGCAAATGGCAGCAAATGGTGACACCCTTTAGCTTCCCTTTGGCTGCGCCAAAGGCTGTCTGCCTTTTGGGGTCGATGCAAATGTAGACTGAAGGGGTTCCGATTAAATGCAGCTGTGGTTTCAACTGCTCATTGATCTCATATAAATGCAATGACTAAAGTCTTGCACATAGGACAGAAAGAGACTCGTCTGTACTTTGGGTAGTCTGGAAGAAGCCCATTATGGCATCTTGGTAAAAAGCATTTGATGTTACAGAGAGAAGCCCGCAGATACTTTTTCTTATATCATTATTATAGATATTCTACAAAAGGTAGAGAAAACATTTGTGTTTTTGCAAATGATACAGATGTTTGTAACAGTCTTTATAATAATGGAACAAAATGTAAAATGGGAGGTAAATTGGAGAGGTGTCCAAAAAACTATTATTTACTAAACACTCCTGCCTGCAAAACAGGAGCAAAACAAATGCAAAATAGTTGGAGCAGATTTACTAAAGGGAATAATAGAATTGCAACCGATGGGATGTCTTCTCTTTGATGAACATGGTGCACTAACTCTGTACCAGTTTTTGGAGAGAGTTTAGAGAATCTACCCTGACGATTTTGTGGCATTTCTCTAAAAGTCAATGCTGGAATTTATGAATGGATACCACCCAAGAGAAAAGGAAATTAAGTATAAGTGGGCAAATAGTGAATAGGAGCATCATCAAAGAGTTTGTGTGCAGATTTACTACCGAGTGCAAAGCTTTAGCACATCTTAACTCTCATTCAAATCAATGACCCATATTCATGAAGCACCAATATGGGTTAGCCCCTCCAGTTCAGCATTAATTCCCATTTAAGTAAATGGGAGCAAACGCTGGATCAGCTGTGCTAACCCGTACTAGCGCTTGATGAATCTGGGCCAATGGGAGTTAAGGCATGCTAAAGCATAGCACCATTTAGTGAATATGGGACTAAAGGTACATAAAACCAGGTAACAGCAGCCAGTTCTATTAATGGTAACAGCAGGGGAAAGGTAGGGGAATGTCATGCCAGCAAAAATAATGACTTTACAATCTAGGTCGAGTCCAGCTTGTTGGTAGGTTGTATGGGATATATACATGTCAGGGCAACAGATAGTGCAGAGAGAAATAAAATAGAAGACTGAAGAACTTCAACAGGTAAGAGTGTGGGTTATAAAAGATGGATATCCAATGGAACATGATATGAATCTCTAGAGTGTTAGATCCTCCAAAAATCTCCTTGAAAAAGTACAGCAGCAGTTGCCTAAATCTGCAATTAAATTGTGAACGTGTGTGTGTGTGTGTGTGTGTGTCTGTGTGTGTGTGTGTGTGTGTGTGTGTGTGTGTGTGTGTGTGTGTGTGTGTGTGTGTGTGCGCGCGTGTGTGTTTTATGGACAAGCCCAAACTGATACAAAGAAATTTATTTTTATATTGTGAAATCCTCTTTCATTCATTAGCTGTATTTCAACAACATTCTGAAAGCAGCAGTGCACCTAATATTCCTACAAGCAGGATACAAATCCGTGTTTGCATATTCATCCTGGGTACATGCAGAGCCATTATCACTGGGATGTCATTTGTAATTGTTAATACCGTGGTGAAAATATCAAGAAAAACCTGTTATTCAGAGTAGTTGCACAACAAGACCACTCCCAAACCCCCAACCCAATAAAATAAAACTTTCCCTTAAATGTGCAGCTCAGCATAAAACCTTCGCCAGGCTTGCTATTTTTAACTTCCCAGAGGAGATGCAGGCCCTGACAAGAAAGTGGTATGCCTATTTCTGAATCTTTCAGGAAATGAATCCTCATTGGACACCTGCTGTATTTAGCCAACGATCAGTAGGTTGTGCAATGAGATACAAACAGGTAGTGGAAGACGCATCAGCAGACAGCTCTAATTACCTGTCTTTGCAACAGATAATGGAATCATAGGCAAATTAGCCATTATTTAGGACGAGGAGAAGGAAATAAATGAAGAGTTATTCTTAAGCTTTACACGTGCATCACTCATCATAATATGCCAAGCATCATTTTTACATACATTACACATGCTTATGTTTCAGTAACTTGTCATCTCTCTGCTGCAATATTCTGTAGTGTTGTGACTACTTTGGAAAGTGCTCAAGGTTTTTTTAATAAACGTAAATACATTAGTTCATTCACCAAAGAAATGTTAAAGACGCTAAATATATTGTAGAAAAATGTGATAATAAGCTTGTGAAGACAAACTACTAAATGTAATTGAATTTAAAAGACAAACTAGGAGTGTTTTGTGGTTTCTACGCTACAAAGCGATTTGATAGATACATTGTAATGCATATTAAACTTCAATCCTTATATTGCCAGTATTTTAGGATGTGTCTGTGTCTTTCTGCGTGATAGGGGATTAGGCTCATGTGGGAGGAATTAAGGCAGAGTTATATTTGCATATAAATGGTGCAAATATACACCGTTTATGGTCTATGTATTAAGCTATGCAGGTCTATATATTACGAAATGTGTGGGGGCATAAGTAATGTTCCTTTGTGCAGAACACTAACAGTAGAAATACACACAATAAATATATCGCATTTCAGACAGAATTTTTTTTTTACGCAACTGATAGCTAGCCCCAAATATTTTTAAATTGGTCATTGAGAAAACATGATCACCCATTTGCCTTTTTTTCAAACATGTATTACAAATTAATTTGATGTTCTCTGCATATGTAAAGGGAAACTCAATCTGAATAGCAATATGGAATTCAGGAAAAAAAACTCATTAAAATAGCCTTTCATTAAACACTGCTTTATCAGCAAATCATTTTGATTGTTATTGCTAAATGCTAATAAGTATTTTTCATGGGTTATCACTAAATTCACTAAAAAATGATATCTGTAAAAATATTTAAAAAACAAATCTTCCATATTTCATCGCTCAGCATGTCTTGTGTTGGGGCGGATGTATAATCATGGACAGGCTTGATTTCTGTGTCTCCTGCCCATAAGAACAATCTGAAGATATGTAATAAAGACCAGCGCTATTTATTTCCACAATGCACTTCGTTACTACTGTAGAGCTTTATTTTGGATGGTCATTCATATATGAAACTGTAACAATATTGCTAAAAAGCATTCAGCGCATTACTAGGTTCTTGTTACATTTTACATTCCATAAGAAGCAATAGTAAATAGCACATTTAGTTTTCGATTGCTACTGACCCTTAATCCACTGCTTGAATCTTAATAAATGTCAGCCTGAGGACCATATACAGGCATACCCCGCATTAACGTACGCAATGGGACCAGAGCATGTATGAAAAGCGAAAATGTACTTAAAGTGAAGCACTACCTTTTCCCCACTTATCGATGCATGTACTGTACTGCAATCGTCCTATACGTGCATAACTGATGTACATAACGCATGTGTAACAAGCTCTATAGTCTCCCCACTTGCGCACAGCTTCGGTACAGGTAGGGAGCCGGTATTGCTGTTCAGGACGTGCTGACAGGCGCATTGGTGAGCTGCCGTTTGCCTATTGGGCGATATGTCCTTACTCGCGAGTGTACTTAAAGTGAGTGTCCTTAAACCGGGGTATGCCTGTATACACTAAGCAGTGCTAATTAATATAGCACCTTACAGCTTACTTGCCTTAGTGGGCAATAAGGTGGCCATTGGGTTGGCCCCTCTTAGCTAATATGCCTCATATTTTAAAGGTATCTGCTGCTTTATTAAGCTCTCGCATCACATGGACCAAAATTTATTTATTTATAAAATATTTTACCAGGAAGTAATACATTGAGAGTTACCGCTCGTTTTCAAGTATGTCCTGGGCACAGAGTTAAGACAAATAATACATTCAGGATTACAAATACAGTTACATAAATGAACAGGGTATATACATTATATACAAGACATTGCATGCACAGGTAAAGAAAATATATATTATGGGTGTATGAAACAGTTACAGACCAGATTAAAATGTGAGACAGCCTTAGATTTGAAAGAACTTAAACTGGTGGTGGATGTGAGAGTCTCTGGTAGGTTGTTCCAGTTTTGGGGTGCACGGCAAGAGAAGGAGGAGCGGCCGGATACTTTGTTGAGCCTTGGGACCATGAACAGTCTTTTGGAGTCTGATCTCAGATGATAAATGCTGCATGAGGTAGGGGTGAGGAGCTTGTTCAGATAGCTGGGTAGCTTGCCCATAAAGAATTTAAAAGGCAAGACAAAAACGTAAAAAAGGACAAAAGGAAGCTTCTCGTTGCTTGAAACTATTTCCCCACACTTTGGAACTGTCCAATAGGAAGCTGCACCGGATGATGTCACAGCTTCCTATTGGAAGAGCAGCCATTATGTGAACCCAAGCTACATCCGGTGCAGCTACCGGCACCCCCTACGGAGGTAAGCATCTCTGGAAGCAGCTGGAATTAACGGGGTTCAGCTCCAGAGACCCCAAGCTACATTCCTATACAAAAAAAGGAAAGAAAAAAAGCAGCCTGGACTGCCCTTAACATTATTTTTATATTTGTACATATTTTTATCTAGGCTCTGATGTATTTTTTAATTAACAAACATCTGTATGGGAAAACTAAACGCAGAAGGGTTCTTTTAAAATGTTTATCCTTTTCCTCAAAAAACATAAAAAATTACTTCCATAGCAGAGTGACAGCAGCCTTCTCTTATCTATGGCAAAAAGAAATACCAGAAGTTTATTTTAAAATCAAGGGTTCCTGGGTCTTATAATGCAACAAAGCAACATATTATGGTGTTTAATTACATGTATATGTTGGGTAATTATGAAGCTTTTAATTTATTTTTTCATATGCTCGCCGACTACCAAATCCTTAAGCCACTATGGTCCTTTCCTACATTTAGATTAAATATGCAATACTTTCTCATTTACTATGATATTAAAAACACTGAATCATAGTGATGGCAAAGCTGCAAGCAAGGTCGCAATTATGATATTTACTGTGAGTCTAAATTGGTCAAAATTACTTGAAAGAATATAAATTAATATATATATAATATTAATTTTATGTGTGAGTGTATATATATATATATATAATGTTGCAATCAAATAAAATACATATTTTAAAGCTAAGCTTTGTATGTTTAGAATACAAACTTCTCAACACACAGATAATAAAGGATAAGAATGGGAAACTTTGCAAATAGATGGTAAGCTCATCGGGGCAGGGACTCCTTTTCCTAAATGTCACTTTTATGTCTGAAAGCACTACTTCCCATTATTTGTTATTTGTATTGTTAGGTATTTACTGTATATGATAATCACGTGTATTACTGCTGCGAAGCGCTCTGTACATGAATGGCGCTATATAAATAAAGACATACATACAAACAAAGACATTTTACTGGCCTTGACCTGAGACCTTTTGTTCTAAGTTATTAGGTGGGGTCTACCTGACAATACATTGCCATGTACAGCTATCCATTAGTCTGTTTACAGAAAACCAGATGAAAGCAATGTCTACAAAGTAATATTAGTCTTAGGATCTGATACTGTATAGCATAAGTGCATATCTATGTGTAGTTTTGCTGCAGGTCTTAATTGTACTAAAAGCTTCAAACTCTCTCCCAGAATTTTCTGCAACATCAACTTGTAAAGACATTTCAGATTTTTTTCCTGATGGGGACAGGGGTGAAGGATTCTGTAAAAGGATTTGCAGAGCATTTGGCTGGGTCAGAGAAGGTGACCTCAGGTGTATGGTTATCTACACTAAATGATAGCTTGGAACACTTATCCCCTTTCAGGGTATTTCAGGTGTGCATCAGATCACAGCAGCCGTTAAGCAGCTCCAGGAGATACACATTGGGACACAAGTCAGTAATAATGGTGAAATCTTCCAGACACGATCAAATATAGAGGGTTCACAGTGATTAAATCCCCAGAGGAGTTTGTATTACTGTAAATATCTTCAACACCTACCCGGGATCCTGAATTAAGACATAAACTCATCTTGTAGGGGAGCCTGGGATTGTCGGTGATTCTTCTGGAAACTAACTCCTGTGTATGCGGTATAGAATTTACCGCGTCACTGTGACGCAGCATCCAAATCCAACAGCTACTCTTTGATGTCCTGTTGGCGTATATATCTCTGACCGGGTGAATCAGATAGAAAAATATATAGAGGATTCGAGTAAGAACTCGCCAGGTAAGTAGAAAAATATAAAGTTGAGCTTTATTGGATCATAATAAAATACAAAAAAACTGGTGAACAAGATAAAAAAAGAACTCTCCAAAGGGTTAATCCTGGAGTTGTGAATCTCCACTCACCTGTATATATTTTTCTATTTCAGGTGTCCAGAAGTTATGGGCAAGCAGAAGTCTGGCCTAATCTACGCAAACGTTCCCTCCGGTGTGTGGGTATGCCTCCCTCCCTCCGGTGTGTGGGTATGCCTGCCTCCCTCCGGTGTGTGGGTATGCCTGCCTCCCTCCGGTGTGTGGGTATGCCTGCCTCCCTCCGGTGTGTGGGTATGCCTGCCTCCCTCCGGTGTGTGGGTATGCCTGCCTCCCTCCGGTGTGTGGGTATGCCTGCCTCCCTCCGGTGTGTGGATATGCCTGCCTCCCTCCGGTGTGTGGGTATGCCTGCCTCCCTCCGGTGTGTGGGTATGCCAGCCTCCCTCCGGTGTGTCGGTATGCCTGCCTTCCTCCGGTGTGTGGGTATGCCTGCCTCCCTCCGGTGTGGGTGGGTATGCCTGCCTCCCTCCCTCCGGTGTGTGGGTATGCCTGCCTTCCTCCGGTGTGTGGATATGCCTCCCTCCCTCCGGTGTGTGGATATGCCTGCCTTCCTCCGGTGTGTGGGTATGCCTGCCTTCCTCCGGTGTGTGGGTATGCCTGCCTCCCTCCGGTGTGTGGGTATGCCTGCCTCCCTCCGGTGTGTGGGTATGCCTGCCTTCCTCCGGTGTGTGGGTATGCCTGCCTCCCTCCGGTGTGTGGGTATGCCTGCCTCCCTCCGGTGTGTGGGTATGCCTGCCTCCCTCTGGTGTGTGGGTATGCCAGCCACCCTCCGGTGTGTGGGTATGCCTGCCACCCTCCGGTGTGTGGGTATGCCTGCCTCCCTCCCTCCGGTGTGTGGGTATGCCTGCCTCCCTCCGGTGTGGGTGGGTATGCCTGCCTCCCTCCCTCCGGTGTGTGGGTATGCCTGCCTTCCTCCGGTGTGTGGGTATGCCTGCCACCCTCCGGTGTGTGGGTATGCCAGCCTCCCTCCGGTGTGTGGATATGCCAGCCTCCCTTCGGCGCATGTGTTTGCCTCCCTCCCTCTGATGTGTGGGTGTGCCTGCCTCCCTCTGGTGCATGGGTGGGCCTTCCTCCCTCCGGTGTGTGGGTATGCCAGCCTCCCTTCGGCGCATGTGTTTGCCTCCCTCTGATGGGTGGGTGTGCCTGCCTGCCTCCCTCCGGCGCATGGGTGTGCCTGCCTTCCTCTGATTTGTGGGTGTGCCTCCCTCTGGTGTGTGGTTGTGCCTACCTCCCTCTGGTGTGTGGGTGTGACTGCCTCTCCCAGGCACATGGGTGTGGCTGCCTCCCTCTGGTGCATGGGTGGGCGTATCTCCCTCCGGCGTGTGGGTATGTGTGCCTCCCTCCGGCGCTTGGGTGTACCTGCCTCCCTCTGTTGCGTGTGTGTGCCTGCCTCCCTCTGGCGTGCGAGTGTTCCTGCCTCCCTCTGGTGTGTGTGGGTGTGCCTCCCTCCGGCGTGCGGGTGTGCCTTCCACTGGCACGTGGGTGTACCTGCCTCCCTCCTGTGTGTGTGTGTGCCTCCCTCCGGCGTTTGGGTGTTCCTGCCTCCCTCTGGTGGGTGTGCCTCCCTCCAGTGTGTGGGTGTGCCTCCTTCCAGCATGTGGGTGTGCCTCCCTCCGGCGTGTGGGTGTGCCTGCCTCCCTCCGGCGTGTGGGTGTGCCTGCCTCCCTCCGGCGTGTGGGTGTGCCTCCCTCCGGTGTGTGGGTGTGCCTCCCTCCAGCGTCTGGCTGGACCTGCCTCCCTCCAGCGTCTGGCTGGACCTGCCTCCCTCTGGCACGTGGCTGGACCTGCCTCCCTCTGGCACGTGGCTGGACCTGCCTCCCTCTGGCACGTGGCTGGACCTGACTCCCTCCAGCGTCTGGCTGGACCTGCCTCCAACTAGCACGTGGCTGAACCTGCCTCCCTCTGGCACGTGGCTGGACCTGCCTCCCTACAGCGTCTGGCTGGACCTGCCTCCCTCTGGCACGTGGCTGGACCTGCCTCCCTCCAGCATTTGCGTGGGCCTGCCTTTTTCTGCCATGTGAGTAGAGCCGCCTCCCTCAAGCGCCTACATGACCCCAGCTGCATGCTCTCCTCCACCGCTGGAACTAGTACTACACTCCCCTCCCCCGTCCTGGACCCCATAAATACAGTTGGCAGCCCTGATCCCTGCTGCTGGGGGATGCTGCAGTTGCATTCTCATGCTTTTTGTCGGCAGCAGGGGCAGTATGTCTGGTCACATCTGTATCTACAGTGTATCATGTGCAGAACACAAACTGTCCTAATTGTTTCTTCTTATTTAAAACTACCTCAGATAGTCTTATTTTAATAGGTTAAAATAATAACAGGAAGTCCTATTACCTATTATTATTACTATGAAGTGCTAACGATAAAGCACTTATAGAGTAAGGCCGAGTTCAGGGTGGCTGTTACGCGACGTCTGCACGCTTGCGTGCGCGCGCACATCCATCGCAAGTTCGGGTTGTTCGGTGGGAGTATTCAAACTGAAAACTCCACCGGCGGGAAAAGTGCAGCGCTGATGCTGCTACACTTTGCCGCTACAACCCGAAATGATATTTGGGGCGGCAGTCGCGTCACGAGAGCTGGTTCAGCGAACCAGCTCCGTGACACTTTTGCTCCGCCCCCCACCACGCCCCCAAATGCCGCAACCGAACCCCTGCAGCCTGGGCACAGATCGCCGGGCTGCAGGAGCATGCGGGGGAGGTGCGCACGGATGCAAGCATCCGTAGCAGCCACCCTGAACGTGGCCTAAGAAGTACTGTCATTATGATTCTTTTAACAAACTAATTTAGCGTTTGAAATGCTTGTGATTAATCACTAATGTCCTATGCCAAAAGCATTCTTAAAAACGTAAATCCAGTCGTTCAGAAGATAACAGCAATAGACATCTTACCTAAAATAAAGTTAATTAAAAAAGCATTAGTACTCGTGTCTTCAAATGGAAATCATGTAAACTTCAAGGAGAAGCTAAAGGTTTTGTGAATTATATTACGTCGTTATCATCAAAAGGTTTCCAGATCTAAGAAAAGAGTCACACTTCTACATCATGTTCTCCCAGTTATAACATTACTAAACTAATTACTCTTACACTATTATTGGAAATAATACTGGAAAGTGATCGCTTATTTTGAACGACCTTATTTTTTAAACTAGAAACGTCATTTTTTTTTTTTTTTTGTAAATTAAGAAGCATATGGCAATTGAATACTCGCACACTAATTTAGTAGTCTTACAACAGGACATTTACATAAATGGTGTTAGGTAGGATGTGTCCATGGTCAGTGCCTAACAAGATTCCCAGCAATATAATTCAAATGTTCATCAACTAAATGAAGAATAAAAAAAAAAGTTTAAAAAGACTCCCTTATTGGTATTGCAAGCCTTGAACATTAATATAGCATGTGTTATACACATGCCCTCTGTCATTGTGTCCAGTGTGGCAATAGATTTAAAAAAAATCAAGGGTCACCTAGGCATGCCAGGTGTCCAGTATTGAACCAAACTGTAATACTGAACATGTATGTGTCTGATATGACCTCTCTGGACATGTACAGGCAGTCCTCGTTTTACAATGTTTCGCTTTACAACGAATGGCTTATCCAACGCTATGCAATACATACCTATATTCATTTTTAAAACGCCAAAACGGCTTATCCAACGCTCTTACGATGCTTTGCAAAGTTGTTTATGTGTACATAATATATATATATATCATATAATATTATATTATACTTTATAATATATTATATTATTAAATTACATGATATATTATGTTATATTATATATATAATACAGTATATACACTATATAATTTATGTGTGTGCTGCATATCTTATTGCCGGAGTAAAATATTTTGTGTATTTTAGCATTAAAAATGTCTTCAGGAACGGATCCTTTCATTTAAACAGTGTTCCTATGGGAAAACGTGTTTCGCTTTAAGACGTTTCGCTTTACAACGCCATTTTGAGTAACGCATTGTGTTGGATATCCGAGGACTGCCTGTATGTGTATACAGGTATTACCTCTCTGGACATAGTGAACTGCTCGGCTTGCGGGGGGGGGGGGGGACGCGGGATTTTCCTTAGCAGGGAGAGAGCAGATCTGTTGCTAAGCAGCTGGGCAGCTTCCTCCATCCTGATTGGCTGCTGCTGGGTAATGCAGCCAACCAGGAAGAGGTGTCAGAAGCCTGCGGTTGGGCCAAGGAGAGGAGGAAACATCATGCAGCGGAGAGAGGTGAGAGCGGTGTGTTTGTGTGTCTCGCGCGTCGCACCTTTCACCATTGTGTCCAGTATTTTTTGAGAACTCACCTGGCAACCCTAGGTGTCTGGCAGGTGCCGGACCAGACCGAAGAGACAAGCCTAATGAACGGGGTCCCAGAGATCTATCTAGCCGCCCAGCTGAAACACCAAAGGACCATCCCGGCACAAATCCCAAGGTTAAGGCTTGATTGAAGGAGATACTCACAGACTGGGTGGCTGCTGGAGGTAGGTGTGAGCGTGTTGCCTGCCGGAGAAGTACCGAGGAACGAAGACGGTGCACAGATAGAAAAGCGCAGAAATAGGTCTGGAGAGAACAAGTTGAAAAGGACCACTGGGTCTTTCTAAGGCCACGTCCATTCATACCGCAATGTCGCGTGGGCTGGGAACTAAAGGCCATACCTCTATGAGGAAGGCCATAGAGCGTGCAAATGCACGTGCAATGGAGTGCGACCGTACGCGTGATTCTTCGCTCGACAAATTCTTTTTTATTTTGTCGCGCAACGCCCGGGCGACGTGCGCGGTTCAGCCATTGAGGGTGAACCAGTCACATTGCTTCTCCTCCAGATCCCACCGGCTGCCTCTGCAGCAGGAGCGCGTGACGCGTCACGTGCTCACGCCTGCTATATCCGAGGCCTAACGAGTTCCACTCTGAGTAGCGCTTTATAAAAGAGTTTGATAAAGCGCTACCCAGCGCAAAACACGTTAGAGAGACCCAATGGTCCTCCGTTTTTAATCCATGAGCTAAATAAAATAACCTTTTATTTTTTTTTCAATTTGTGCTTTGTAGACCCATTTTTGCGTTTCTCGCCTTTCCTGCTCTCCGTTCCTTTCCCTAAATAAATCGGACATCGTTGCCTTCTATTCCCCAAAATAAAACATTTGGGTTTGCTCCGTATGTAAAACCAGAGAAGTACACAAGCTCTGATAAAGCGAATAATTCCAGTCTTAATATCCACTATTTTCTGCTAAACTAAGTGACTGTGACAGTACCTACTCTTATCTCCTATTCTTACTGAGAACTTCAGCATTGCAGATTGTAATTTAAGATTCCATGTGATTATCTGTAGCTTTTGAATGTTCCATAATTTTGAGCCAGTGGCATGAGACGAAAGATGCAGCTAGTCCACAGCAAACCTACGTTACACTGCATTTTGTAACAGCAGTTTTATGAAACTTTCTATTTCCATGGGCTAGATTTATACAAAGCCAAAATATACTTCAACTAACATGGTAGAGTGGCATAGAAGACGGGTTATATACAAAAGACAAGTCAAATACAAAAGTACTATTTTACCTTGCTGTTGAAACCATGTCATATTACATGTAAATATGTAAGGTGCAATCTTTGCAAAATGTTCATTCAGCTAAATGTTTACATATTTATTTCATTTTTATATATCAATTATGATGACTCTGGTTTTTTTTGTTTGCCTTCCTCTGGATCAATAAGAAAGTATAGATATAGGATAAAGTATCTGGTGTATCTGTATTCAGCATAGGTTGAACTTGATGGACGTACGTCTTTTTTCAACCTCATCTACTATGTAATTATGTAACATGTAATTATTAAACAGCATAGCGCTGATTTTCATTTAAAGAAAAGATAATAGGTTAAAATCTACTGTACACATCTGTACTAATAGGTTGTTTCATACAATGCAGCTATAAGGAGGCATTTGTCATTTTTTCTCTCAATGTAAAAATTAAATAGTACAATTTTTTTAAAAAAAAATAGGAAATCAACTATTCCAAAAATGCAGTAACAAACTGACACTTATTCTACAGCAGTGAGATAATTTGTATCACTTAATGTAAAACAAACAGATATATTAAACGGTAACTTTTCTGTTTCACACAAACAATTGCCTTCGGGTAAACTACCCATGTGAAGCTACGTTCTACTGTATATCAGGGGTGCTCAACTCTAGTCCTGTGCTGAAGCTGGGCTATCCTTAAAACCTGACCTGTAGAGGGGGGTCGGTTGTGTCGGGTACTGGAGTTGAGCACCACTGTTCTATATTGCAGCTATACTGTACCTGTAATCAAATGTGTAACATACTGTATACACGTAGAAGTGCCATCAAGCGGTCTCCACTTTTATTAGTGTTTCAAATGCAAGTGACTGCGATAAGGAAATCACTTAGGTAAGTGAAACGCCTGGGAATTTTGACTTGGAGGATGAGTTAGGCGATACCTTTTTTTTATTTGGACTAACAATTGATATTATAAGAAAAGCTTTCGAGAGTTCTCCTCCCTTCGTCCGGTCAGCAACACTGATTTACAGAGATTCAATGAGTTTAACACAGATGTAAAAACCAAACAAACAGGTAACAGTCTGATGTGGAGAATACATTGCAGAGGGTAAATAAACAGACAGGGCAATACATGGATGAAAGGGTTAGTGAGCTATTTGGACAGCATGTAAGACTATATATCCATCAGCAGCGTGAAGGGGTTGTGCAGTGAGAGAGAAGGGTTTGAGGTGGGAAATTAAAGCGGTAGTAAGAAACATTACAAAAAAATCTGATAATGTGTAAGAAACCCCATAACCGCATTAAGTCCTCTTATTTTAACGTAGAAAAACATTATCATTTTAAGTTCAAATGTTTTTCCTTCTTGAGAGCTTTTAAACATTCCTTTGAGAATGTTGATGTTTAAATCATTAGCCTTAGAGAATGTTGCTTTGCAAAATTAGCAAGAATATTACGACCTTTTGCATAATTGTTTTTTTTTTAAGCCAGGGGTGGGCAACTCCAGTCCTCAAGGGCCACCAGCAGGTCAGGTTTTCAGGATATCCCATCTTTAGCACAGGTGGCTCAATCAGTGGCTCAGTATTTGACTGAGTCACCTGTGCTGAAGCAGGGATATCCTTAAAACCCAACCTGCTGGTGGCCCTTGAGAATTGGAGTTACCCACCTCTGCTTTAGGTGCTTGATCTAATTCTAAAGTATCTGATTTCCAATGAGATGCACTGTGTTTGTATTTCTGTAAGTATGCACCATACAGCATGTGAAATACTGCAGAATGGGATACATCACTATACCTACACCCTAAGCTTGCCATATAAATGCTTAAATTAGCTGCTGCATATGAAAATGTTGATACTCTCAGTTTTACATAAATGAATCATACCTTCTGGTGGCTTATCCATTAAAGATTACTAGGAAGGGTTTAGATGATAAATGACTTCCCTACAGGCATGAAATACAACAAAATCCCTTTCCTAAGTAAGGTCCTAAGAGATTTAACAAAACTGTTCACATTTAAGGACTGAAAGATGTAAACGGTGTCTTGCAGCACTAATAAGCAGTAAACAAATTTCAGACTGTTTTAGTGGTTTTGTTTTTTACATGTTCCCCTTTATTAATTGATACAATTGTTATTTGATAGCACTTTGTCATTTTTAGGAGATAGTTGAAATACAGTAGGCACTGAACAGTTTCTGATTGAATTAGTGGTGTGAATTGCAGTGCCATTGCATCAAATAAAATTTACAGTAAAAGGTTGTGTATGCTGCAGTCTGTCCATAATGCTTCACTGTACTGCATCATATTATTAAACACAATGCCTGTTATATTCTAACAACTAGGAACTAATGGCCATAGTCATTTGCTTTGCATTGTATTCAGATGCAGTGCAGATAATTCTGTTTTATTCCATACACTAGACATTACTATTTACATCTGCTGACTCAGTTAATAAATCTTATGAATATTCCTCATCAACCCATCTTGCAAAATCCTCAATAGCTAATTTACAGCACATCTTAACAGTTTGTCATGTTATAAGCATGATCTTGAAAACTGCAGTATATTCAAGAAACAGCATGTCTGAGACAGCCACCATGTGTTATTTATCAGATCTGCAAATAATTCCTGCACATTGTCATTTAAATGCACAGTAAATACACAAAATAAATCCCTACCAAATATAGAAATAGTGTACACTTGTGAACAAACTAAACCAACATTTTCTACCTCCCCCCCCCTCCTTAGGGAAAAGTTTGTAGAGTATTTCCAATAAAAAATGTGTTTCAACAAATCAATGCAGGGAGAGCAGTGAGTTTGACCATTGTATGTTATGTTGTCTGTTTTTGCTTTTTGATAATCACACACCACCACAAACTTATTTAGACTTCACTAAGGGCTCCAAGCCTGCACCAGTGCTGCAGCTGCATCTGAAGATGCAAATTAAACAAATGCAGTTGCAGTGCAACACCCCTCTCCTCCCCCACCTCTTCTGCCCTCCTCGTCTCCATGGCAATTGTCACCCAGTTTACATCCAGCAGCTAAGCCAGTCGATTGCATGGTAATGGGGGGGCACACATCCTAGCAAACATCCATGCAGGGACTGTAGGGACAGTAGCTCCTTAATGTGACACTGGAAGATTAGCAGTATTGAACCAGCACAAGGCCAGCTGACTGCTGCACGTCACTGGTCCCTCAGCTCCCCCCCCCCCCCCCCCCCCAAGCAAACTGAAACCGACAAGGCTTCCTCTCTGTTATTTCCCCAGGAGTATTAACCCCTCTCTTGCTGGGAGACAGCACCACATTACAAAGGCATGCAATGGTTAATGAAGGAGAATTTATTTGTAACGATGTTGACATCATGCAGCCTTTACCTTGACACGACAATGCAGAAGGTGGACACCCAGAACTTCTAACCACAAGGGTGCCCAGGTGATGGGACATGGTTGAGTGACCACTTACATTACAAGGTGAGGTCACACTGCCCCAGTGGTCATCGATTATATAAAATGCAACTGATGTGTTTGTCCCTCATTGGAATAGCTTTCTATTCATCCAGTTAGTGTCACAAACCAAGCACACAGACATGATCAAATCAAAAAGAAGGGGTTTCAAGGAAAGGTCACCATCTACTCCAATATAATTCTCCCATTTACTTCAATATGAACTGCTTACCCTTAGAAACATCCTTGTCTTCCTTAGGCTTGATCACCTTTCCACTCATAGATCCCAGTTTGCTTGTAAAAATTCCCAAATGTGATCGAATTCTTCTTGGATTGGATGCAGATGAATCTGTCAGACAGTCCTCCTTGGTCCCCCCCAGATGTCTCCTTGTGGCGGTCTTTGTCCAGATGACTACAGGAGAAAGGAGAAAGGTGATGACAGGGACCCGATCAGGTTGTGCCTCTAGCTCTCACACTTCCTGACTACTGTCCATGGGATCCGAGCAAAGAGACAAAGAGACGTTTTATAGCCAATTTCCCAGCCAGTAAACCTCTCCACCCTCCCCAACTAAGAGCCATCATCACTTCAAGTCTTACCCAGGGAAATACATACAGTACATGCATGGCTAAAGATGGATGAGAAATGTAACATGTTCTAGTCCAGAATTGTCAATTTCATACAACAACAACAAAAAAGATATACTGTGGGTATACTGTCGGGCAGCGAAGGGGTTAATTATATGTGCACAAAACCCTGCATTCTGGCTTGTATGTCAGCATAAACCACGACTGTTTTTTAAGTGTCAGTACTGGGGCTGATCTCTCTGACTGGGTGCTGCTGGGTGCTTACCTTCTCCTCCAACTCTCTCTCTCAAGTAAATGGGACTAAGAAAGATGCTACTGCATAGAAATGAGTGCAGGAGGAACACAAAAGCTGCCTGTTGTAGTAAAAGCTGCTCTAACAGGAGCTTGCCGACGTCAGATCAGACAGCCACGGCTGGAAATGAGCTGGAAATAACCTCCCCAGATCCTCCTCCTCCTTCTAGAAATAGAGGGAAACTGGAGGTCCGCCTCCTGCTCCTGTTTTATGGACCACGCCAGCAGGACCAGTGTGACGAGAGAGCTGTACAAACCCCACCCCTGTGCTTCTTCTGGATGGGTCAGGTCCTGTGAGGTCTCCCCATGTACCTTTCATCCCTCCCCAATTCGTGTATGTGTGCTATCTATCTATCTATCTATCGATCTATCTATCTATCTATCTATCTATCTATCTATCTATCTATCTATCTATCTATCCATATATTTGGGAGGGGGGGGCTCACACTTATATATAGTGGTGCACACTTAAATAGTATGTATATATATACACACACACACACACACACACACACACACACACACACATATATATATATATATAAAAAAAAATATATATATATATATATGTATATAGAGAGTAAATAAAAAGATCAAGATCACTTGAGAGCACATTCACATGACTTAGGCAGGTCTGCAACCCTGCCTTTCACCATTATCCCCAGCATACACTGCAGCAAGGGATTCTGGGAAATGACATGCAAATGAGCACACAATGTGTCACCTTTTGTCTGAAAAATCATTGTTACATGGAGCCCATATAACTAATGCTCGCTTTAAAGCACAGCATGGGAATTAGATGCAAAGCCAGAGAAACCATTCACAGACATGTTTCAACCTTAATGGGTGTCATCATTGTGAAGTTGGTTGTACTGTTGGCTTTGCATTTTCAAGACTGTAGGGTTTACCAAGTGGAAGCACTGCATGCTGGGGATAATGGTGAAAGGCAGGGTTGCGGACCTGCCTAAGACATGTGTATGTGCCCACTAGTGATCTTTTTATTTGCTATATGCAATACGGTGGAGGTTTCCTGTTATTTTTATTTTCTTGGGGGGGGGGGGTGTATATTTAGTTAAGTTATGGTGGGTAAAAAAAAGTGACAAAAACCCTCCACAGCAAAGCATATAGCAAATGGAAATATTACTGTATGCTCATGTGCATGTCTTAGACAGGTCTGCAACCCCGCCTTTCACCATTATCACCCAGCACTTCCACTGCAGCAATGGATTCTGGGAAATGACATGCAAATGGACCCCCAGTGCCACCTTTTGCTTCAAACCATGACATGGTCCCCTGCAAGCTAATGCTTGCTGAATATCATGGCTTTTTAGCACAGCCTGGGTTAAGATGCATAGCCAGTAAACCCACCCACAGACAGCCGTTTCAACCTTATTGGGTCTCATCAGTGTGAGGTTGGTAATCCTGATTTTGCACAATGAAGCAGGGATAGATTTCACCATACTTAGTTAAGTTATGGTGGGTAAAAAAAGTGACAAAAACCTTCCACAGTAAAGCATATAGCAAATGTAAATACAACTGTATGCTCATTTGCATGTCTTAGACAGGTCTTTCACCATTATCACCCAGCACACAGCGCTTCCACTGCAGCAAGGGATTGCTGAAGGGATTGATGCACACACGTATATAGTATGGACCAGACATGTATATGTTTTTGTATATGTATATATACAGCATATGTTACCATAAGAAAAGAGACAGTACTCAGTAAGTAATCAAATAAATAGTATATTAGATATATGACACACAAACCAACGTTTTGATCCGCACAGGGGGATCTTCCTTGGGCGCGGGGGGGGGGGGGGGGGTTGGTACACACACACTAGTACTGCATTGTTATGATAATCTTATTTGGGCCGGGGCAATGCATCCCTACCCCCCCATGAGAAATACAGATGGATCTGGTCATTTCCCCTATCCTCATGCCCTTTTATTTACATCCTATTCCAGATGTTCCACTCTGTGAGATAAAAGAGCCACATTCAGCTGTTGACACTGAGTCTATACTGTAGGAGACCACACTGCACTGGCTGGTGTAAGGGATGCAGTGTGATTCTGATTAACCCTTACAATGCTGCTAGGACCGAACCAGCCAGCAATAATGCTCTACAGATTAGGGATAAAATACCCACATGGCTTTTAATTGGATTTCTAGCATTATGCTTCTTATAAATTAACAATGTTTTAATGTCCTTGTCCATCCATTAAAAGGTGCAGAATATTGTAGCTTCATAAGAATCCTTTAGGTTAGTCTTAGCACATCATTTGCCTGGCTATGAACATTGATCATATTATCAATGAAAAGTAACACCACTCAGCAAAGGCTGAGGAGATGCATATGCTTAAACACCCGTCAATGTAACAGAAATATAGCATATAAATAACGTGTGATATCTCAGTGATCCTTTCAGCATTCCTTGTTAACTCTTTCACTAACTGCCAGCAATACGTGACATTGTAACTCTCAATGTACTATCTTGAATGACACTCTTCGAACTTCTCTGCTTGCAAATTAGTCTACTATAAAGGTAAAGGTGCATACTAAGCAGTCTTTGTCCCATTTATCCCTAGTTCACTAAATAAACAATTGACTTTCTTCTATTTCATTATTTTCATATGGCCCTGACTATATACTCTGCGCTGTATAAAATAAAATGCAACAACCTTGCGTTTTATGCGTTCGTGGCGTGTTATGCGTTCGTGGCGTGTTATGCGTTCGTGGCATGTTATGCGTTCGTGGCGTGTTATGCGTTCGTGGCGTGTTATGCGTGCCTGGCTAGAATGACACGTTTATACTGATTGTTATGGTGGCCTTTTCCTTTGAAGTCTATGTCATTTCTCACTGATGTTCCATTAATCTCACTGATTTGGAGTCAACTTCAATGGAATATTTCTGATAAAAAACAGTACTTTTCTGTGTGTGTGTGTGTGTGTGTGTGTGTGTGTGTGTGTGTGTGTGTGTGTGTGTGTGTGTGTGTGTGTGTGTGTGTGTGTGTGTGTGTGTGTGTATAGAGGACTTTAATGTATTTACAATATTATTTTAACAAACAAGTACTGTACAGTAAAAGCACAAATGTAGAATATCATGTTTGTAAAAATCAATATGACTATTATTGGCCAGTAATGCCTTGTTCTTCTGGGATTATTTCTTAAATACTTAAACATATAGATTTGTTATGTTTCTCTTAACTATTATTTTATTGTGTGTAAATTCAATTTTTTTAATCTGTACAACTGAGTGAAATAAATTGGATTAAGATGGGAAGCAGTAAACCAGAACAGGTGTTAATAACTGGATGCCTCTGTATCCTGTAGTAGCCAAGGTTTGGGATGTACTAGCCGTGGGTGAAGAGGAGGCTTCTACTAGCCTGTCTTGATGTAATTTCTAATTAAATAGAGAAACGAACCTTGTGATGTACAACCATCTTGCATACAGTATGTTAGTTTCTTGGTGAGGTTGTGGAGTCATGTCAAGTTAAATGAAGTCTCCTTCCCCTTTGTGTTGTCAGTAGGACTTCTGAGCTCATCATGATTGGAAGAAACTGTCACTCACATGAGGAGTCAGCTGGATGAGGTATTGTACTACTGATTGCATGCAAGAAACAGTACGTAGATGAGTGTGACATTTCTATTTACTAGAGAGTAACATACATAGAATATGGTCTATGGTCTCTATCTATATATGTGTGTATATATGAGAGAGAAAGAGCGAGAAAAGGAAGGAGAGAGGAGAGGGAGAGATGAAAAAAATCCTCCACTGTTAGCATATAGCCAATAAAGAATATCACTTGTAAGTACAGTACATTCACATGTCTTAGACAGGTATGCAACCCTGCCTTTCAACCATAATCACCTAGCACAGCGGTGCGCAAACTGGAGGGAGCGAGACTGCCTGCGGGAGGGCGCGCGGTTTACAGAGGCCCCGCGCGCTTCCAGAAGACACTTAAATTAAGTGCCGGGGGAGCTGCAGGGCCTCTGTAAACCTTTACTTACCTTGGCTCCACACACGTCGCCATGGCAATGTGGCGTCAAATGACGCTGCGAGGTCATGTGCTGTCACGTTGCTGTGGCAACGTGACATCATGACGCCGGAGCTGAGGTAAGTGGGGGTGAGTGGGGTGCGGGGGGAGGTGACCGCCGGCAGGGGGGCGCAAGGAAAAAAGGTTACACCCCCCTGACCTAGCATACAGTGCTTCCACTGCAGCAAGGGATTCTGGGAAATGACAGCGAGCATTTGCTTATAAGGGTTCTATGCAAAAATGGCGTTAAGGCAAAAGGTGTGCCCATTTGCATGTAATTTCCAAGATTGCAGACCTAAGACATGTGAATGTGCTCACAAGTGATATTCTTTATTGGATTATATATATATATATATATATATATATATATATATATATATATATATAATCAAAAAATAAATAGATGATACCGTTCTGTGGCTAACGAAATGCTTTTATTTGTGCGAGCTTTCGAGATACACTGATCTCTTCTTCCAGCGATGTTACAATGAATGAAGCAAAAGGTAACATCGCCGGAAGAAGAGATCAGTGTATCCCGAAAACTCGCACAAATAAAAGCATTTCGTTAGCCACAGAACGTTATCATCTATTTATTTTTTGATTATTGAAGCTCGGCTAACACGGTACTGATACCTCTACATACATACATACATATATATATATATATATATATATATATATATATATATATATATATATATAGATATATATATATATATATATATATAAAGAAACTCCACTAGTTTAACTTGCTATTGGTTATAACAGAACCCCAAGGAGAGCACTCATCTAATAAGTAGAATGAAGCCTGGTGTACCAGAATCATGTGACTGTGGGTGGACTTGAGTGATTTAAAACATGTATATTTATTTGAGTCTTAACTCAGAACAATAAAATAATGGGGTGAGGAACGCTGTGGATCAGATTGAATACTCTGAAAGACCAGTGTACAGCGAATTAAAAGGGGGACAGGATGAACAAAAATATGAACCACTCTGCTGTCTAAACTACTAAAGTGTGCTAGGGCTATGTGTCCTATAAATACCACCACACTTAATACTAGGCGGTATAGATATGGTCCAAGTTAGGATGTATGGGCAGACCGGTGCCACTATAAGGTAGTATTACCAGTTGACACCTATTAAGCTCTATATTTGCCCAGGTCAGTACTGGTCAGTAGTTTTGAAAGGGGTGCACAGATAGTGCCTGTTAACAGATTATGATCCAGAGCACGAGGTCTGAATGGATGTTTTCACAATTATTCACAGTAGGAATCTTCCTAATGCTGTGTCACACAACAGGCACTACTTGTGCACTGTTCTAGATAAATACTGATTTTCGTCTTATACTGTCCCGATGGGTGTGTGACTGTATGTTCTACACTGAGGGACAGCACACATACACCACCGAGCATCTGTTAACATCAAGTCCCCACAGGACACGGAGTATATATGCACACAGGTCCTATGTATACAGGCACAAATCATGCACTATTCCAACAGGCATGTACCCTGTCTGCTGCACTGCCTGACACACACATGACACATCTTCATGTAAACAGACACTACATGTGTACTGCTATAGATATCACTGATATCACTATGCCTTACTACACTGTGTGACACAGCATTAGGAAGATTCCTACTGTGAATAATTGTGAAAACATCCATTCAGACCTTGTGCTCCGGATCATAATCTGTTAACAGGCACTATATGTGCACCCCTTTCAAAACTACTGACCAGTACTGACCTGGGCAAATATAGGGCTAAATAGGTGTCAACTGGTAATACTACCTTATAGTGGCACCGGTCTGCCCATACATCCTAACTTGGGCCATATCTATACCGCCTAGTATTAAGTGTGGTGGTATTTATAGGACACATAGTCCTAGCACACTTTAGTAGTTTAGACAGCAGAGTGGTTCATATTTTGGTTCATCCTGTCCCCCTTTTAATTCGCTGTACACTGGTCTTTCAGAGTATTCAATCTGATCCACAGCGTTCCTCACCCCATTATTTTATTGTTCTGAGTTAAGACTCAAATAAATATACATGTTTTAAATCACTCAAGTCCACCCACAGTCACATGATTCTGGTACACCAGGCTTCATTCTACAGCGGATGAGTGCTCTCCTTGGGATTCTTTTCCTTCCATGTACTCCTTAACGTTTTACCCCTGATAGTAGCACCTCCACCAGTCTAGTCCAGTGAGCAGTAGCGAAGGTTTCCCCTCCCTTCCCATTTCCCCTTCCCCCTCCCCTTGTCCGGTATTGGTTATAACAAAAAGAAAGCAGTTTCATTATAATGTATAGAAAAAGTATGTTTAACATTAAGCCCCCAATTTAATATGCTATGAAAATGCCTTCCCCATGATGGAGTAGAGTTTAGCTCATTCAAGGGACTCAAACCTTCCTCAGCGCTGGGAAGCAGCTTCACGGCATACTGAACAGGAGCCTAAGTGTTTGCCACATTGCGGGGTCTGACAGTCCAGGGACCCCATTGGGCAGTAGCAACGCCATGTGCTAGTTGCTTGTTTTCCAAGAGAGATGGTAGCGATCTCTGAGCCCATTCTGGGAGGCTGAGGAAGGGAAGGGGAGGTTTTCACCTCTACCGTTCCGACATCGGTGACTCCCAAGGAGAGGTCACGTAACAGCGAAATGCCACCCTGGTGCCACGTCCACTTGGGCACTCACTAGGATTAAGGAACAAGTGTTGGATACTCAATCTCATTTGTTGTCGTGCTCGTCTCGCAAGTTTTTGTTTTGACGGAGTTAAAGCCGCTCAACATTTCTGAAATTCCCGAAACAAGCGCCAATAATTCTAGAGAAGAAATGTAACTTTATTACAGTTCTAATAAGTGGGACTGCGCCTGTAATATTTCATTTGTTTCCAGCAGTTGTTCTCAGACATGCTCTCACGCTGACTTTTTATTTGACAGCCTAAAAATACCAGTGTTACCTAACTAATACCCCCCCCGTTTGGGGGTAATTCATTAAGGTGCTATAGTGCACTACTGCAAAAAAACGCCTATTGACTTGAAT
The DNA here is from genome assembly GCF_040206685.1 of Ascaphus truei. NCBI lineage: Eukaryota > Metazoa > Chordata > Amphibia > Anura > Ascaphidae > Ascaphus > Ascaphus truei. The sequence goes on from NC_134498.1 coordinate 38,499,262, forward strand.
AGGATATTAGGTGCGGTATTGCAGAATCGGCACTTTAATGAATTATCGCCATTGTCCGTAACAATGACAGAATCTGTAATTTGTGCCTTCATGGGCAAGAAAACCCATTGGAGAAGCAACTACGAGTTTGGGACATAGCTCTTTGTGGTTTAATTTCTGCTGACGTTTTTGCTTTGGTGTGAATGTAAACAGTACAGACTCAGCACAGGATACGCACTGTACTGCAGAGGGGTGAGAGGCTAAGAAAGTGAGGAACTGTAAGGCCCCTCAATGGCATACACTGTGAGGATGGATTCCCCGTGCTGGAGAAGGTTTTAGTCCCATTAGAATGGAGCTTATCTAAGGCCGGAGATTCACTAAACTCTGATAATGGCTTTCAGAGCTCAATCCATTGACTGGAAGAGAAGTTAGTGCAGGATCGAGCACTGATACACCCTTTCGGAGCTTAGGGAATTTCCCCCCAAGGTCCCTAGTCAGTAAGCTATGAAGCAGCTTCTCCGTGTCAGGGAGTTGCAACCATGTTCCAAATTTTCCACAAGATGTGATCTTTGCTCCATAATGTTATTTACTGTATATTTAATAGCGTTTCCCAATTTTGCATTGAAATTCTAATTTTGAACAGAACGACTGGAAACTAGTATATCATATTCATACTCTAAAGCAAGGGTGCTCAACTCCAGTCCTCAAGACCCCCCAACAGGTCAGGTTTTCAGGATATCCCAGCTTCAGCACAGGTGGCTCTGAGCCACTGATTGAGCAATCTGTGCTGATGCTGGGAAATTCTTAAAAGATGACTTGTTGGGGGGTTCTTGAGGACTGGAGTTAAGCTCCCCTGGTCTAAAGTAGCAATAATAGGTTCTGAATTAGTAAGCAGATGTAGAGAATAAAATCATATCAGACATTGCTGCGGATTGGGAAGCACCATTTATTTTAATAAGCGCATACACGCCAGTCTGGAATGAGACCTATGTGACTGGAAATATTTCACACTGTGGCTTGATGAGAGTCTCGAATACCAAATGTAAACAAAGGAATTGTATTTAGCTTCTCTCTTCAAGTATCAGGCAGTGTAAAATCGTTAACATATAACCCGCTCAGCATAGTTCTCCTGACATAGAATTAGGATCCCTTTTTTCTTGCATGTTGGAGAGAGAAGTATAATTGTTGTTTTATATTAAATTTATTTGTTCTATATATACCATGTTGTATGCATTTAATACATTGGTCCGCAAAGCTATTATTTGTTAAAGCAGCTATGTGTACCTGTTGTTTTTCTTTATTTGTGTGTTTTAATTACCAAAATGGGTCTCCGCAGAGGTGATCCATGTTCCTCCGACCTATGGGACTTGCATAATTCCCAAGATATCAGCTTTTTTTTTTTAATGCTGGGCGTGTCGGTTTCTGTTTTATTTGACAGATTAATTGTAGGCGGTGATAACTTTAATGGAATCAAGATTATTGTTCTTCATAGATTAAAATATAGTTTAAAGAGCGTCCGAAACATCGTAAAATTTTTTTTTTTCTTCAGGTGTATTATTAAACCACACAATAGCATCATTCTGGAATGGGACTATTAGCCGCAGTCGTTTAGCTGCGGCCGTTTCAACCCTGGAGGTAGGTGTTAAGGGGTTAGGGCAAGGGGTCAGGGTTTTATTTTTTCAGGTAAGGGATTATGGTTTTGCATTTTTGGGTAAGGTAATGTTTTTAGAATAAGGGGTTATGGTTTGGGTTAAGTTGTTATGGGGTTAAGGCTTAGATTTTTAGGGTAAGGTGTTAAAGTTTGGGTATTAAGGGTAAGGGGTTAAGGTATTTAGGGTAAAGGGTTAAGGCTTGAGTATTTAAGGTAAAGGGTTAATGCTTGGGTTTTAGGGTAAGGGGTTATGGTTTGGGTTTTTAGGGTAAAGTGTTAATGTATTTAGGGTAAAGGATTTGAGTTTTTAGGGTAAGGGGTTAAGATGTTTAGGATTAGGGGTTAAGGATTGGGTTTTTCGGGTAAGGTGTTACTATATCTAGGGTAAAGGGTTAAGGCTTGGGTTTTTGGGGTAAGGGTTTAAGGTGTTTAGAGTATGCAAGTGGTTTTAGGGTTAGACGATAAATTACATGTAAATCCCTGATTTCGGGGGGATTACTGCTTTTATATTTTGGTTACTATGAACCGAAACACCATATAAAGGGAGGGACCCAGCCACTGTGTGCAAAGTAAAAAGTCTTGCTAAAACTGTTTTTACTAAGTTCCTATCCTATTTTAATTTTCACGTCTTTTGTGAATGAGACTATTTTTCTTTCAGCAAGAAGGCCATGATAGAAGGACCTTGTTCAGAAAAAGGTTTGTGCTATAAAAGGAGTAAGGACACACTGTTCTCCAATTTATATACAGAAAAGTGGTGTAAAACTAGTTTTACAGTATATATAAAAGTGTCACTTATTACCACAAGTACCATCACACAGAATCATATTGACATAAGAAACTGTGATGTTCCTTGTCAATGTGATCCATGTAATGTTAAGGTAACCTCATCTTATATACAGTATCAATTATTCTTCAGATTTATTTTCACATGGGAAAAGTATTCTGCTTGACACAAATGTAAATTGATTTTAGAAGGCTGTGGAGTGTCATAATGACAGTTCAATTTACTCTTTTATCTCCAATCTTATATTACAAATAATTACAATCATGTGGTTATGTACTGTGCTTTCTCTTCCATATGACTCTTCTGGCAACCAAACACACCCGAATAGATGTCGGAAAGAAACCCCCCCCCCCCCTTTTTTTTTAAAGAGACAGTTGAAGCATAAATCCAAGGAGGAAAGAGTTAAGAAGGCTGTAAAGTAATAAAAGCCTTCAACTGTTCTTGTTTCTTTATTATATTAGTGTATGATTATCTGGGATGCATGGTAATTAAGCAAGGAAATGGTATCCATTGAGACGGTAAATGTTAGAGCCATGGTGAGTATCACATTATGGACACAGTAATACGGTCAGAGTGGATGTGGACAGATAAAGAAGAATAGGAGAGATTGTTATCTGGATAAAGTGCATTAAAGCAGAAGTTCAAGCTGCCGTTTAAAAATAAACCAATATATATATATATATATATATATATATATATATATATATATATATATATATATATATATATATATATACAGTATATATATATATATATATATATATATATATATATATATATATATCAAAATAAGCGGAAAAAATTGAAGTAGCGCCTCTATAATATCCTGAGTAGAATGAATTCTAGAAGAAACAATAGCTAATCATGGAAGCGTTTAGTGGGGCGGCTAGATATGGCTGATACACTATGATAAGACAATGTTAATACAATATAAAATGCAATTACTCAACAATTGATCCCTAAAAAAATTAATGTATAAAAATCTAAATTTATTTGATAAAAAATGAAAAAATATATAAAAAATATGTTGTACCAAAAATTGAAAAGTAAAAAACAAAAAATGAAAAAACCTTTAATACACAAAGTCCTGTTCCAATGGCAATGACACCAGGTTCCTGCAGCCCGCTTCAAAGGGATCACCAGTCCCTAATGATATCTGAAAAAAAGAAAGAAAAAGAAACAGGCGCACACCTAGTGCATTACCATAATAAAAATTGTATTAGAGGAACATAAAATCTATAAAATGCCCACTCACAAAAGTACAGCAATCAATAGCATGTATGAGATAGGCTCTCATGTGCCAACAGCTCGATCATCAGTGTCCGGCTCAGGTTAGTGGCGTCGTCACGTGACCTTTTTTCTCTTGCACTCAATGGGGTCCTCACAATATAACGTGATTCTATTTGTTATATATGTTTTCAATTGTTATATATGTTATCACCATGTGTGTTCTATCAATCACTGATTCAATTATATATTGGTTAATTATGTGTAATTACCTCCCTATAAATATCATGGACTGACGTTTGGAGGGTATCCCCTGAAAAAGTCATCATCGATGACGAAACGCGTAGGGCGTGGTTAGATTGCGGCCGCCATTTTGCCCATGAACACTGTTGCTGCTTGCAGTCAGATTTTGGCTCTTGTGTGTGTTTCACGGCCGTTTAACAACAATTCAAAGAACTTTCAAGGCACTGTTCCCTGGAGGGACCTCTCTCGTTGAACACTGAAAGCGAGGAGTTCCGTTTCCGGTTTCGGCTGCACGAGGGAAGGTCACGTGACGACGCCACTAACCTGAGCCGGACGCTGATGATCGAGCTGCTGGCACATGAGAGCCTATCTCATACATGCTATTTATTGCTGTACTTTTGTGAGTGGGCATTTTATAGATTTTATGTTCCTCTAATACAATTTTTATTATGGTAATGCACTAGGTGTGCGCCTATTTCTTTTTCTTTCTTTTTTTCATAATATATATATATATATATATATATATATATATATATATATATATATATACAGTATATATATATTTTCCCTTTAATATGTACATCAATACAATCCACACAATGATAAGTAATTAGCTAAGTTGTCTATCAATCATTTCTCCTGTGATCGATTGGCAAAGATTTGGCTTGGGGTTCACTAAATGGCTGCAGAGGAGTATTGACTCAGTATCTGTGACTTTGTAAATGGTTGCTATAGAAATAAAAAAGGCTTGCTACATGATAATACATTAAAAATGCTACAAGTATTTTCTCATAGTAACGAACTGCTTTATTTAAAATCTTTAGCTTTAAAGAGAATGTGCAGTTAATTTCTAGTTATCTTCTTGTTTATTACTAAACACACGTCTCCAAACAATATACAGCAAACATGTATTCATATTGCGGTGGATCTCCGGTCGTAAGAAATGTTATATTGCCTGGCAACACATCTATAAGATATAAGTAAACAAATCTCCACGCTGTGTAACACCCCCTAAAATGCCCATCCTCAAACCGTAAAGCTGCAGTTTAGGCAATATCCTGCATGTGTGTTTTTTTAATAAATCAGTTCTGTAGTAAGAAAAAATACTTTTAGCATTTTCTGTTTTAAAAAAAACACTTTGAAAGACCAATTTTCTTGTATTCTATTTTAACAAGCATGCTTGTTCCTATAGCAACGATTTACATTCCCCATATTTAAAGATGTCGCCAAACTTTGCCGATCAATAGACGGAGAACGAATTGACCGGCAGCTATGTAGTTTTTTAGGTAAGTAGAGATTACACACATGAAACTATTGAAGTTAAAAAAAAACCTAAAAAAAAAAAAAAAAAACGGGAGCCTGAAATGCTGCTTTAATGGGATCATTAGCATCATGATTGAGCCACCTGTGCTGAAGCTGGGATATCCTGAAAACCTGACCTGTTTGGGGGGGGACGGGTGTTTGGGGGGGGACGGGACTGGAGTTGAGCACCCTGCTGTAGCGTATAAGAATATACCCTGCCACGGAAAAAAGTCTGAACAAGTCTATCTAATATTGCTAACTTACAGTACAATTGATCGCACATTAGTTAAATGTCTGCGGAAAGGCATCAAAAGCACCGATGCAATATTTACTGAAAAGGCGGGTGGGGGAGAAATCTATAATTCATTTTGTTAATCAGGTGCTGCAGCTATAGATCTGTTTGTTTTATTTTATTCCGCTTGGAGAAAAAGCTCCTAGTGACGTGCTCCTTAGGCAAATTAAGAGTACTAAAGTCATTTGATGCAAACCAGTAAAAGAGTTTTTCTGGGACACATAAAAACGCATTGGGCTGCCGGAGGTACGAGTACCTGCAACCCCTGCAAATCTATTTACAGTAAACATTTTCTGAGGATGATGTCCAAGTGCTATAATGTTACCTTAGAGAAATGCAGTCTGCTGCCTACGTATTAGTTCCAAAGAGCAGCACCAATAAGCACTGACAGTATTTCTTTCCTGCCTCTGATGAGAAAATAATCAGAAATAATTAATAGTAACTTTATTATTTAGTCCCAATGGGACTCAAAGTGCTTCACCATTACAGCATTGTGTACAGTTATGCAGCACATAGGATTGTTACAGACACTGTCCCTGCCCTGATGAGCTAGCAATCTATGTTTTTGGTGCCTGGGGCACAAGGAGAAAAAGTGCTTTTGCCCAAGGTCACAAGGAGTCAACACAAGGGTTTGGACCAGGTTCTCCCAGTGACATTATCAGTCAGCACCTTTACTCATTGAGCCACTCCAAAGATTAAGAAAGATACCCGAAGCTGAATTGTCGTGCTCTTTATACAGTCAGCACTATATCAAAGAAAAGAGTTTCAGAATCAACAGAAACTTTTTTTTAAATTAGTTTGTCTAATGTAGCAAATCCAGATATTATAATCTTTAATGCTGAAGCACACACATTTTTACAGGGTTTCTTTTTTTTCTCTTTAACAACAAGCCCAATTCTTATGGATCTGTTTATCCCTTGAGCAGTAAAAAGGATAATTTGAGGTCTGATTTACAGTACTAGCATAGGCAAGTAATAGTTACCTACCTTTACGTGCGAAGTAATGGACAGTCAGTCAGTATTCCCAATTTAGATAGAATTTATAACCAGTGTTGGCGTTATGTGAAATTGTCACACGCAAAGTTTTAAAGATGGCAGCTCTTGTCGATCACATCCTTGGCACATCCTAAGTTGTCCTTTTGTTGTTAATATTGTTAACAGAGAAAACCTTCAGGTTTCTGAAATATGGGATGGGTGTCAGAAGCAATTACCAGGGGGTCACCAGCTGAATGCAGATCACACAAGAGTAAACTGAAAAGTGACAAGTCACAGGCTGTATATTGCTGCTATTTTTAGGGAAACTGAATTCCTCTGACCGTTCTTTTTCTTTCCAAGTTGCTCTAACTAAGTGCAGAACACAGCTGTGTCCAGATCATCTTACAAAGTCTCTGCTAGGTTAAGGAAATACAGAGAGAAAAAAATATGGGTCTAATTTTAATATAAATACGGAGTCGCTTTTATTATTGAGCTATACACACTTTTAAGTGGCCCCATAGAGGTGCACCCTATCTCTTCCAAAGAGCTTACTATCTAATATTGGCTGCGGGAGTATCATGTCTTAGTTGGCACAAGACATGATGGGTGAGACAGTGTTATAGTCCCTGACAGAAGAAGGAGGATGATGAACTATTGATGCTTTGCTTGCAGAGACGGGAGTAATGGAGAACTGTCATTAGGTTGAAAATGAGCAAATAGTTGATGGTTCCTTTATACTGCAATGAAACCTTATAGGATGGGGAGCTAGAGATAAACTCACCAACAGGTGGTGCACGTGCGTGTTTACTTGTGTCATGCATGTAGTATCAGTATTATTTCGATAAGTACTGCAGGATGAGACAAGGAGGGTGCTTTTGAGAACAATTGGAGTTGGTTATCAGAACTAACTAGTCCAGGGGTTCTCAATTCCAGTCCTCAAGCCCCGCTCCCCCCCAACAGGTCAGGTTTTCAGGATATCCCACATTCGGCACAGGTGGCTCAATCAGTCCCTGCTTCAGCACAGATGGCTCAATCAGTCCCTGTTTCAGCACAGGTGGCTCAATCAGGTCCAGCTTCAGCACAGGTGGCTCAATTAGTCCCAGCTTCAGCACAGGTGGCTCAATCAGTCCCTGCTTCAGCACAGGTGGCTCAATCAGGCCCAGTTTCAGCACAGGAGGCTCAATCAGTCCCAGCATCAGCACAGGTGACTCAAGCAGTCCCTGCCTCAGCAGACAGTCTCTGATTGAGCCACCTGTGCTGAATCTGGGATATCTTGAAAACCTGACCTATTGGGGGAGCTTGAGGACGGGAGGTGAGTGCTTCTGCGCTAGTCTCTTTTTTTTACTCCATTACTGTTTCTGGTTTTTGAGAACGACATAAAATACCTCCCTACAGTATCCTGTTATATTAGGGTTTCGTTGCTAGATCTCGTGCTGCCTTGCCCAAAACGTAACTGGCAGACAAAACAATGTTACATTCTGTTACACTTCGTTCCCAGCTGTCTTGTTCCCTCCAGGTATTCTCACCAATTACCTTTCCCCAGGGGATATTTCTTTGTTGCCCAAGTGATATTAGAAAGTTAGACAAGATGCGGAAGGTGTTAGGATAGCTGTGCATTTATAGTGTGGTTATATTCTACAAAGTTCTGTTGAAATCACAATCACATGTGCACTAAATATATCACCTTTCGAAATGTGAAAAAAATGTGCATGAGGTTTACGCACCATGAATTTGCCGCACCTGAGTCATAGTTTGCAAGCGATTTAACACACCTTTAAAATGTAGCTGGTACACATAGTAAATTAAAAGCATCCCAATGTTAATAAACACGAGCAGCAGTTTAAAATCCGACATTATATCAGAGAAATAAAATGACCTGCAACAAAGGCCTGTGTTTCTTTCAGAGAATTGCTACGAGTGATACATCCTGTAGGGCTGGTAGATTAGAATGCACTGGTAGAGTTCAGCAATGTATCTGCCTCTGCCTGTGCATCATTTCAGGTTCAGTGGAGAGGAGTGAGTGCGTCATTTCTATTATTCAGTTGAATGCTATCACAGCTCTGAAGCCTTAAACACAGAAATCGGCAACAGTCTGTATACCAATGCATATCGACAACCTCCTGACCTTGCAAGGTAAGGGCAGCCCCACAGTGGGCCTAAACTGAGAATTTAGATGGAGTTTGGGCTCAGAGAAAAAAATCTACAAAAAAACCCAAATATTCCTATAAATATGCTAGACCAGGGGTTGCCAACTCCAGTCCTCAAGGGCTACCAACAGGTCAGGTGTTCAGGAAATCCCTGCTTCAGAACAGGTGGCTCAATCAGTGGCTCGGTTAATGACTGAGCTGCTAACAGCCATCTGTGCTGAAGCAGGGATATCCTAATAACCGGAAGCCATTGAGTTGGCCACCCCTGTGCTAGGCAATAAGAGCTGAAAGGTATAGGAGAGGGAGAATTATATGAGTTGGCAAAATAGAGATGACCAATTTGCTGCAATTTGGTCACAAATTTCTGTACGTGATCAAAATTCCTTAATTCTGCAAGATGTGTAATTACAGGAAAGTAATAATTTATATAATAATAATATAATAATGATATATCATAAGGATATAATAATATATTATAATATAATTATATAACATAATAAAATACCGCACAAGCATAGCAGCCTGAAGATCTGTGTATTGCAAAGGTTTTTTTTTAAATTATGTAAAGATTTATGACATCTAAAGATTTAGATATTGGAATTGCAACGTTGTTCAGATGCAATACAGTTACCTGGAGAATTTGTCCTGCAACCCAGAAACTTCCTTATGGAAACTTCCATTGTTGCAAAAATATATACTAAGACATGGATGTCTCAGTTTTCATGACATAGAGACCCTTATTCAATATACTGTGAAGCCACTTCTCTGTGTTGGAGAACATTTTAGTCCCATGTTAATGGAGCTGAACGCTCTTCCGCCTGAGAATGCGGTTTCATGGTATATTGAATAGACACTATTCAATATGCTATGTAAGCCGTCTTCCTTCTGCTTGGGAAAATGTTACCTCTATTCAAACTAATAGAGCTGAACACTCCTCAAGCAACGGTAAGACAGCGCTACAGCTTGTGGAATAGAGGCCAAAGTTCTGTGTAAATGGATTCAGACTAGGCATTGTCAGTTCATTAACCTTGATCTATAGCGTGAGACATTTTAAAATCAGGGATAACAATTGGCAAAGTGCAGATAGCGCAGAGGGAGGGGCAGGTAGCGCAGAGGGAGGGGCAGGTAGCGCAGAAAGAGAGCTGCAGATAGCACAGAGAGAGAGAGCTGCAGATAGCACAGAGAGAGAGAGAGCTGCAGAAGAGAGAGAGCTGCAGATAGCACAGAGAGAGAGAGCTGCAGATAGCACAGAGAGAGAGAGCTGCAGATAGCACAGAGAGAGAGAGAGCTGCAGAAGAGAGAGAGAGCTGCAGATAGCACAGAGAGAGAGAGCAGCAGATAGCACAGAGGGATGTGCAAAGAATGAAAAGGGTAGACCATTGCTTCCCATCTTAAAATAAAGATTTTTCCGCAAACTACAGATCTTTAATCAAACTAATATAAAAATAGCAATCATCAATTTAATAAAGCATAAAACATGCATGTGGTTCACGTCTACTTGTTTTCACGGGAATAAATGTAATATTCATGTGATTCAATGAGTATGTGTCGATGAAATGTAAGAAACATAATACAGAAACACAGATGCCCTTCTCCGCATTCTTAAAGCATTTCGCTTTGACTACAAGAACTTTAAATTGCCAGCAGAATATGGCCTTTGCCAGTACATTAACAATGTCCTGTATTTATTTATACAATTGTATATTTAGGTAAACTATCTCGGCTCCTGAGTTCTGTTGAGCTATGTTGTGTTTACTAAAAGTATGTTGTGTAGACAGCACTACCGTACGTAAAGCTATGATACAGATACAGTATGTACGTTGTGGGTGCGCGGGAACAATGAAGAGACTCCTGATCTCTTCTAAGTAAACTATAGAAACACACCAGTTGTTCTCAGCATTCCCAAAAAAACAAGAGAGCTAATAAAGCTTAGAGATAATATTATGTATTCACAGAGAAAAAAGACATGCTACAACCATATGCAAATACAAAACAGGTGGTAAATGAAATGCAGGTATAGAACCTGAAAGGTAGGAGGGGTGGTGAGGGAAGGGGAGGTACCCACCCCAAACTTATCAGTGGTATCATCCCCCCTTCCCTCACCACCCCTCCTACCTATCAGGTTCTATAGCAAAGAAAGTTGTTCCGGGGCACACACACACGATCCGGGTGGTCCTCTGGCAGGTTGAAAAAACTGGGGTCCCCAAAAAAGTGACAAATGATGGGCTTTATTAATACATACAAAAAATGGTGTACAGTCTAATCCTCCCACGCGTTTCACACAAAGTATGCGCCTTCTCAAGGAGTTACTGAAGTAAGACGGGATTTCCTTACTCTCAAAGCCCGCGAACATCAGCTCTCCCGACACAATCACTCTGCATTGTTCCAAACGGAGGAGGAGGGACAACACAGGGTTTACATGGAGGGGTAAGAGGACATTCTTTACCCCCAATCACTCCCTACCCCATTCCTTCCACGGGAATCGCTCCCTGCATGGTGTCTTCATTGACTTTTAACACACTTCCCCCGGTCCTAGTGACTTTTCCTAGAACCCATACCGGAGCGCTGGACAGCCTTTTTCACTTTCAGGTTCTATACCTGCATTCCATTTACCACCTGTTTTGTATTTGCATATGGTTGTAGCATGTCTTTTTTTCTCTGTGAATACATAATATTATCTCTAAGCTTTATTAGCTCTTGGTTTTTTTTTGGAGTGCTGGAACACAAGGTGTGTGTTTTTATGTTGTGTTTACTATTCCAGTTTCAATTTCACATACACAATATCTAAGTGTATTCCATATGATTGGTCCTATTCTGCAATGTGATAATCATTGGTTCTCAAAATGGTGAAAGTTATCAGGGCTGTTTTATGGTACTTAATTATGTAGTCAAAGTGAATTTTATCAGCATATTTGCATTTTTAACATGGACACTCAGACTATTTTTTTCCACACTCCCACATCAGTGCCATAATATTTTAATTGGTTTATTAGTCTGTGGTCTAGACACAGAATAATTTTTGGCTTATTACCATAAGGTAGTTTCGCACAATATATGAAAATGTTATTTTTTTTTACTAGTATTGTTCATGCATCTAGGATTTATTCTTAACTGAAGAAAGAATACCAAATGCTCATTTAAATCAATGTTTTTACACACACACAAAAAAAAAAAGGACGAGCAATTTCAGGAAAAAAAGAATAGGCATTTTTGATTATTTCTATTTTTTCAGGTTGTTTGACATTTTGATAAAGCAAAATATACAGGGTGTCACATGTCTCAGTGATTCCATGGGCAGCTGACACATTGGGGGTTATTCATTAAACGGGTGTAACCCTCCTTGTAAGGGGTTACTAGCAGGATAGTATATGCTGGGTCCCACCCTGTGTTGTAAGTCATCGGGAAGCGCAAGCCATGGAAAACAGAAAAAAAGGTCTGATGGTGCAGTACGCGTGATAATTCGTGAGTTAATATATTGATAAAGGTCTGTGTGCAAAATACTCACAAACATATAGTGAGTGCTGTTCACAAAAAGGTATCTTTAAATCTCAGCCCACCAAGGATGATTAACACCAGGAGCTTCTGGAGACCTTATATATAAAAAGAAACGGACATAGTGCAGACTGGAAGGACAATTTATAAAAGCAGGTAAGTGGTAAGGGATACACTCACATGGTAGTAGATTTAAAAAAGCATTTAGATCCTGCGATCTGGATCTCGGCAAACGAAGCGTGTGCTCTCTGCCTCCCCTGTGTATCGGCGTGCGTGTCACCGGTGCGTCTCACCGGATCCGGAAACCGGAACTGACGTCATCAGCCTGCAGGGGCTCCACTCGCTTAGGAATCGCTCTGGTCTGGTCTGGTCAGCGTCACTCTACGCGTTTCTCCGCATTCGGTTTCTTCAGGAGTGATTTGCTGACTGGTTCTGGTGGACTTATATACGCTGTGCTACAGACCCATTGGTTTATACTAATTAGATAATCGGGTGCTGACTATAACATAGGTATATCAATTAAGAGATAATACGTATAATTAAATTCATAGTCACACATCAAGACATATGTGTGACTCCAAAAATGCAGAAATTTATTAATACATGCAACAATATTAAAAAATATATATATATAATAAAAATATATATATAATAAAAAACATTTAATAAACACAACAAGAAATATACTAATACATTTGACTGACTAATTTTTCATCAAGATTGCTGAGGTACAAGAGGCATTCTAATAGGGAGATATAAAAGCAAAATTAGAATGGATTACATGACAGGATTACAAAAAAGGTTTACAAAAAAGGTTTAATGTCAAAATCAAGATTCAATCCTAATGGGGCAATGGTTTTCAATTCATACATCCAAAAGGATTCTCTTTTTATCAAAGATAAGTCTCTATTACCCCCTCTCCAGTGAGGCATCACCTGTTCTATAGCCTTAAAAGTAAAACTGGCGGGGTTAGAATTATGGGCTATTAAAAAATGATTGGAAACACGGTGAGTTGTGAGTTTCCTTTTTATATTACTGAGATGCTCTAATATGCATGTTCTAAGCGGGCGAGTGGTCTTCCCAATATATTGTAGACCACATTCGCATTCTGCCAGGTAAATTACAAAGGTTGATCGACAGTTTAGGTGTTGTTTTATATTATACATTTTACCTGTTATATTTGATTTAAAACTTTGAACCACCTTAGAACTATGCTGGCATGCAGTGCACATTTTACATTCATAAAAGCCTTTAGGGGGGTCTAACCACGTTGGGCATCTCTTTGCAGTGTTTTTTAGAGCGCTTGGGGATAGATAGCTTTTGATGTTTCTTGCTCTTTTGTAAACCATCTTTACTCTATCGGGTAGATACTCCCCCAGAATAGGGTCGTTTTTTAAAACTGACCAATGTGCATTCAAAATAGTGTTAATTTTGCCAGCATCTTTATTATACTGCGTAATAAAGGGTACTTGTAGAGTATCATTCTCAATATGTTTCTTAGGGGTTGGGATAAGCATAGATTCCCTGGTAGTATCATTAGCTTTAGCCAATGCTTGTCTAACAACTTCTTCTTTGTAATGTCTCTCTGCGAACTTCCTAGAAAGTACTTCTGATTGTTCTTCAAATATGTGGTTATCAGTACAGTTACGTTTTAACCTACGGTACTGTCCATACGGGATATTAGTTATCCACTTATTAAGGTGGCAACTAGATTGTAGTATGTAGTTGTTGGCATCTACATTTTTAAAATAATTTTTGGTTTTAATTAACCCGCCTTCTGAATATATAGTGAGATCTAGGAAGTTGACAGTGGAGCTGCTAATAGTGGATGTGAACTTCAAATTCAGTTCATTCATATCCAGATATTCCAAAAACATATTTAGATCTCCCAGGGTGCCTTTCCAGACGAATATAATGTCGTCTATATATCTCCGCCATGTGACCAAATTCGCGTCCAGTCCAGGCCAAGACCATATATATTGGTCCTCCCACATGGCCATCAAAAGATTAGCATAACTGGGCGCGAATTTGGTCCCCATGGCGGTCCCACAGAGTTGCAGATAATAGACATCATTGAACCAAAAGAAATTTTTACTCAAAATGAACTTTATACACTCCACAAGAAAGTCAATTTGTATTTCAGGGAATTTGTCTTCTTTTTCTAAAAAGTGTCTAACGGCTCTGCAACCATCATCATGTCTTATTGATGTGTATAGAGCCGTGACATCTGTAGTGACTAAGATGTAGGTGTCCTGCCACTGGATCTCTCTCAACATAAGGATGACGTCACTTGTGTCTTTCAGATAGGATTTTTGTTTTTTAACAATTCCCTGTAGGTAACTGTCTACGAACTCAGATAGATTGGCCGTTAATGACCCAATCCCAGAAATTATTGGGCGTCCTGGGGGATGTGTAAGATCTTTATGTATCTTTGGTAAGAAATAGAAGACGGGGAATACTGGATCCTCCACATTTAGGAATTGAAATTCATGTTCTTCCAATACTCCCCGTCTTCTTCCATCCTCCAGGAGAGTCTGTAATTCTTTTTTATACAAGGTGGAGGGGTTGGATGATAATTTAAGGTAAGTTTTTGTATCACCCAGAATGTTTTTAGCTTCAGACATATAATAGTCATGATCCATGATCACCACCCCTCCCCCCTTGTCTGCTGGATCATAATTTCTGGGATTGGGTCATTAACGGCCAATCTATCTGAGTTCGTAGACAGTTACCTACAGGGAATTGTTAAAAAACAAAAATCCTATCTGAAAGACACAAGTGACGTCATCCTTATGTTGAGAGAGATCCAGTGGCAGGACACCTACATCTTAGTCACTACAGATGTCACGGCTCTATACACATCAATAAGACATGATGATGGTTGCAGAGCCGTTAGACACTTTTTAGAAAAAGAAGACAAATTCCCTGAAATACAAATTGACTTTCTTGTGGAGTGTATAAAGTTCATTTTGAGTAAAAATTTCTTTTGGTTCAGTGATGTCTATTATCTGCAACTCTGTGGGACCGCCATGGGGACCAAATTCGCGCCCAGTTATGCTAATCTTTTGATGGCCATGTGGGAGGACCAATATATATGGTCTTGGCCTGGACTGGACGCGAATTTGGTCACATGGCGGAGATATATAGACGACATTATATTCGTCTGGAAAGGCACCCTGGGAGATCTAAATATGTTTTTGGAATATCTGGATATGAATGAACTGAATTTGAAGTTCACATCCACTATTAGCAGCTCCACTGTCAACTTCCTAGATCTCACTATATATTCAGAAGACGGGTTAATTAAAACCAAAAATTATTTTAAAAATGTAGATGCCAACAACTACATACTACAATCTAGTTGCCACCTTAATAAGTGGATAACTAATATCCCGTATGGACAGTACCGTAGGTTAAAACGTAACTGTACTGATAACCACATATTTGAAGAACAATCAGAAGTACTTTCTAGGAAGTTCGCAGAGAGACATTACAAAGAAGAAGTTGTTAGACAAGCATTGGCTAAAGCTAATGATACTACCAGGGAATCTATGCTTATCCCAACCCCTAAGAAACATATTGAGAATGATACTCTACAAGTACCCTTTATTACGCAGTATAATAAAGATGCTGGCAAAATTAACACTATTTTGAATGCACATTGGTCAGTTTTAAAAAACGACCCTATTCTGGGGGAGTATCTACCCGATAGAGTAAAGATGGTTTACAAAAGAGCAAGAAACATCAAAAGCTATCTATCCCCAAGCGCTCTAAAAAACACTGCAAAGAGATGCCCAACGTGGTTAGACCCCCCTAAAGGCTTTTATGAATGTAAAATGTGCACTGCATGCCAGCATAGTTCTAAGGTGGTTCAAAGTTTTAAATCAAATATAACAGGTAAAATGTATAATATAAAACAACACCTAAACTGTCGATCAACCTTTGTAATTTACCTGGCAGAATGCGAATGTGGTCTACAATATATTGGGAAGACCACTCGCCCGCTTAGAACACGCATATTAGAGCATCTCAGTAATATAAAAAGGAAACTCACAACTCACAGTGTTTCCAATCATTTTTTAATAGCCCATAATTCTAACCCCGCCAGTTTTACTTTTAAAGCTATAGAACAGGTGATGCCTCACTGGAGAGGGGGTAATAGAGACTTATCTTTGATAAAAAGAGAATCCTTTTGGATGTATGAATTGAAAACCATTGCCCCATTAGGATTGAATCTTGATTTTGACATTAAACCTTTTTTGTAAACCTTTTTTGTAATCCTGTCATGTAATCCATTCTAATTTTGCTTTTATATCTCCCTATTAGAATGCCTCTTGTACCTCAGCAATCTTGATGAAAAATTAGTCAGTCAAATGTATTAGTATATTTCTTGTTGTGTTTATTAAATGTTTTTTATTATATATATATTTTTATTATATATATATATTTTTTAATATTGTTGCATGTATTAATAAATTTCTGCATTTTTGGAGTCACACATATGTCTTGATGTGTGACTATGAATTTAATTATACGTATTATCTCTTAATTGATATACCTATGTTATAGTCAGCACCCGATTATCTAATTAGTATAAACCAATGGGTCTGTAGCACAGCGTATATAAGTCCACCAGAACCAGTCAGAAAATCACTCCTGAAGAAACCGAATGCGGAGAAACGCGTAGAGTGACGCTGACCAGACCAGACCAGAGAGATTCCTAAGCGAGTGGAGCCCCTGCAGGCTGATGACGTCAGTTCCGGTTTCCGGATCCGGTGAGACGCACCGGTGACACGCACGCCGATACACAGGGGAGGCAGAGAGCACACGCTTCGTTTGCCGAGATCCAGATCGCAGGATCTAAATGCTTTTTTAAATCTACTACCATGTGAGTGTATCCCTTACCACTTACCTGCTTTTATAAATTGTCCTTCCAGTCTGCACTATGTCCGTTTCTTTTTATATATAAGGTCTCCAGAAGCTCCTGGTGTTAATCATCCTTGGTGGGCTGAGATTTAAAGATACCTTTTTGTGAACAGCACTCACTATATGTTTGTGAGTATTTTGCACACAGACCTTTATCAATATATTAACTCACGAATTATCACGTGTACTGCACCATCAGACCTTTTTTTCTGTTTTCCATGGCTTGCGCTTCCCGATGACTTACACCACTTCTATCTACATGGGATCGTGAGAAGGATCCTCCACTGGGTTATAGCGGCATCCATATTTGTTTGTATTGGTATCACTTTTATATTTTGTATTACACTGTTGATTACACTGTTTATCACATGTAGTATGTTGGGGGTTTAGGCAGGTTGTATTTTATTTGGTTATTCTAGAGCGCCACTATTGATAATTTTGTTTGTCCCACCCTGTGTTGCCATAGGGATAATGACATCACAAGGGAGTATTTAGGATAGGAGGAAGGTTCCGGAAGGTTAGGTTCCTGGAGGACAAGAGGAGAGGAGCCACGGTGAGTGTAGATAAGGAGATGTCCGTAAAGTAATAGAGGAGATCCAGCCCCCCTTATTTATTTTGTTAAAGGTAGGGACAGTGCCTTATAGCGAGGATCCCAAGTAGATGGCCAACAGAGACACGCAGGTACCACATAGGGAGGAACAGTCACGCCACAGCCGGCTAAACACAGAAGGTCTCTGGTTGTCAGTGGATCAGCTCTACAGGCGGATCTATATGAGTATTCTCCTCAATCAGTGAGGAAGTGGCAGTTCCCGATTAGGGGCAGAATATAATCGGTACCTTCTCAGAACCAGCTAAGGCCCATAGAAGATGGGGTACAATGTATGTTACTCCAAAGGGGCGCCCGGTCCAATTCCTGAAGTACAACCAAGTAAATACACCTCACTGTGAGTGTGAAGAGTGGGCACCCAGGGAAGCATTGTGTTTTCATGGGTAACCATGAGACTATAGAAACCATACAATGTTCTCATACAGTATGTGTGTGGGATGTGTCCCATTGCCTGGGGAGCTGAATAAAGACTGAGTTTCACTATAATATTTCCAGGCGCCCATCATTGTCACCGTACTACCTCATCCCCCAGCTACCTGAATCCAGCACCTTGAGTTGAGATAACCGAAGTACGGCAGGGAGGGTTAAACTGAGATTGTGCAGATCAGGGTACTATCGAATGGAAACTTCCATTGAGCTCAATGGTAGTTTCCGTTTAATTGTGCCCATCTGGGCACTATCTCTGTTTATTCAATTTCCCCTTTCTCAAATTTACCAAACGGTCAGATGAATTGGCCATAACATACCAAGTATATGGCTTTGCACTGTTTAGTAGATAATGGAATCTCTATCCATTTTAGTGCCAAACATGTAGGTCTCAACATCCAGGGACAAATATCAATGAGTACTGGATTATAAATTAGAATTGCAGGACCCCCACAGAAATTTAGCCTCAGTGTTCTCGGGGGCCAGGAGGAAACCCGTGACACGAATCCTGCGGGAGCCAGAAATTCTCTGTGTGGGGTCACATTCTGCAGAACTGACCCTTCGCAGGTTTAGCTATTCCTGGAGCTGACGCGTTTTGCCTCCCTTGCTGTAGCTCGGGGAGAGAAAGTCTCGCTACATATGTACTATGTTATACAGTATGTCAGTACATGTTTACAAAGAAGAACTAATTCAGCAAGTACTGTAGGCAAAATGCAAATAGATATATGTTGTTTTTGCTCAAAATTAAACCTTTCAATATTTAAATGAATAGTATTACGTTATTATAATTCAGTATCAATGAATATATACTATATTTACTAAGCCCTAATTATTACATGCATACTATTAGAACAGGGATGGGCATCTCCAGTCCTCAAGGGCCACCAACAGGTTAGGTTTTCAGGATATAATGGCAGCAGTGCGAACGGACCCGCCATACATCCCAACCTCGCCTCCTTTTTTTATTTTTTGCTGTACTACCGGACGATGGTCTGCTGCTGACCACAAGTTCCTGCTGCCTATTGAAACTCTCTCCCCCTGACAGAATACAAAACACAAACTTAAACCCCTGAAAAATTATCAATGCCACAGCTCTATTGGGGTACCTGCTAAGCCAAGGCAGCATCATGTCTGCGCTCACTGGGCTCAGCGTCTGCGCTCAGAGCTCTATGAATCAGACTCTCCGCAAGCTGCTCTTGCTTCTGCCGGTCTAACTTTCCTACGGCATATTGTGGTTTATTGCATTCCGAAACAAATCGTGCAATTGTGCCGGAATCTAGAAGTTGCTCCCCACTTGCACGTGCCCTTGCTAAAAGCCCAAGAGACACCTTTTTCGCTACTCGCTGCCGGTTCGGTGTATTGGCCGCAAGCCTGTTGGGAAAAGGATGTTGATGGATGGTTGGGTGTCATTAAGGGTGTCCATGTACTTGTGGCCCCAGTCCACATGAGGTTGCACTGCTTTATTGTGTCTATAAGCCTCATCATAAACCCATCATGAAGAGCCCCTGTATACCCGACATGCTTCCCAAATTGTATCTACAGGAAGTATTTGAACAGCGAGAACATTTGCTAGGGTCCCTTTCAACTATCATGCACGTAAGTATTGTAAAACCTTGCAACCAGTTGCCAAATTTTCTAGGGGTTGACCGCCTGGAGAGGTCATCAAACCTTCCTGCTAACTGCCTGGCACCCTTAATAAACTGATCAACATTGAGAGGGAGAAGTTTTAACATAGGCACAAACTCCCTCCTCTACATCTTCTTCTATATGGCCAGGGCCTAATGGGTTGTACGCTGTAAAATAAGCATTCTTATAGCTCAGGTTGGGGGGGTCTTATCACATTTTCCATAGGAGCACTTACTGCCGCTGATGTATACAGAAGTGCCATATTGTCCACCCCCCAGCCTGCCTTCCACACAGATATATTTATGGGATCTGTCCCATATGCTGCGCCTAATGCCTCCGCTTGCCGACTAAACAGCCTATTAAGAACCCCCCAAGCTGATTTTCTTGCAACGTACCTGGCACACCGCTTACTCCTGGCCACTGCTCCCTGCCGACCTCTGCGCTCTTATCAAGATGTGTAAATACCACTGAGCAGCTCCCTTCCTGTAGCTGTTGGTCCATAGAGCAAGGAGACAGAACTTGATGGAGAAAATAGTAACAGGAACAAGATCTAATCCTGCAACAGGTCCCGTTGTGAAATGGATTCCAAAAGCCGAAAGGTGGGCACTGGTGAATTGAAGAGAAAAAGGCTTTTCTGCCTTTCTGCTTTTGGTCTCACTGTGGACCCCAGCAGACCTGCAATGACACCTCTGTGCTCTAGGTCTATTAGGAGTAGACCCCTCTAAACTTAGGGACCCTCCCTCAGCTCTCCTGAAGCAACCCCCCTTCTATTGCTCTTCCTAGAGCAGCTGTCCAGCTGTCGAGTATCTCCGCGAGGTTGCACTGCCACACTGTGGGGCCCCGACATCCTTTCACTCTGGTGGAACGCGTAGTTAAAGGGCGCTGTCCTGCTCACCGCTGCTATATTGCCTCCCCTCTGCTATTTCACCAGCTCCTCTCCCCCGGGCTTAACTCCACAACTGTCATGGAACAGAAATACCCATGTCTGCCTTCTCTGTTTCAGCCCCCCTTCCCTTGGCAGTTCTGCCTGCTAGCTGTACTTGCATGTCACTTTCCTTGCAGTTTACTCCCAGTGCAGATGGAATAGATACATTATGTAGCCCTTTTTCCTTCCAGTCTGTCACACCCCTGGTTGCTCTGGCAACATCTCCAGTCCTCCAAGTTAATGGGCTTTCCCATCCCCCCCCCTGTCCTTGCTGACAGTTAGTGCAGTCTCACTTCACTTTTAGTGTGACCCTTGCCCCTCACTTCCTTTTCCACCTTCACCACTGGCTGAGTGAGTACCCTGCTGTAACTGCTGTAGTGGTAGGATTACCCTTTTCACCTGCCCTTAACTACCAAGCACCCACAGAGAGACGTTATCCAAACACCAACATCTCTTCACAAGTGCCTGTCTTTTATGCTGCTTTCCCCAAATAAAGTAAAGAAAAGATACAGAACTTGTTGTGCTTTGAAAAGAGGGCCGAGTTGAAACTATCTGGGCTAATCATTTTACACATGACCCTGGCCTCCAGAATAACAACCGCCAGCGGTTTCGTTATCACTGACAATCCAATCCCTGGATTCCGCCATCCGCTGGTGGATTTTAAGAATCCAATCTGCGGATTCTTAAAATCCCCCAGCAGATTGCGAAATTCCCAGATTGGATTGGTAAAATCCACCGGCAAATTGTATCCAATGGCGGTTTTTGATGAATCCACCCACATTGAAACTGGAACAATCCGTCAACGGATTTTACACCGCAGAACGGATTTTGAATGGAAAGCTCGGGAGATTTTTGACAGTTTCGCCTGTCTCTAATCCTGGCTGCCAGTTTCCCTGCTGCTGCAGGCTGATTAACTAACCCCAGCTGAGCTAATGTATGCCTTTAAGTACCAGACACTTCCCTGTCTCCATTGACAGCTGTAGAATCCGAATCCACCGCCCCACCCCCCTCCTCCTTTTCATACTCCCTCTTTCTTGGTGTCGGCCTCGTACCCCCAGCCCTACACCTTCAATGTCAGGGCAATAAAGTCAATGTTCCTAACCCCACTAATCAGTACCAATCCATTACCTACGTACACACAACTCTATGTAGCACCCGGTAGAAAATCCAGCCCTCCAGAAAGTTATTCATAGAATATCGAACAGAAACTGGCATGATCTGCTGACCATCTTGTAAGGCTCCTCAAGGGTTTGAATAAGATTAGTATTCAACTCAGGATGTTTAAATACATTATTACTGTACATCCCTTACATGCAATAAGTACAGAAAGCTGGAGGCCTGGCTTAGGGCGTAAAGGAGCATGCTATTCTTTTTTTATTACTGTTTTTTGACATACAGTACAGTGGCGACCAACTTTATTCTAACTCGGCTAGCTCCGCGAATTTCAGAATATCCCGGTGATGTGCGGTTTTGTATCGTTTTCGCCCGGAGTGTATTGCGTTATTTTCGCGCCCGTGATTTAAGCATTTTATTCCCGCTGTCTGCAATACCGCAATGCCGTGTAAAAACTCATGGGGGCGTTTGCGAGCTGTTGTCTTTGAAGTCTAATACCTTCGCGGTTCAACACAGTCTGTGCGTGCGCGCGCAGTAATAGTAAAATTGCATATTTAATTTATTTTAAAGTACAGTACTATACATGCTCGGACCCTGTTGGGGTGAAGTGAGGGGGTTCCTAACATCTGGGGGCACAATAAATTTTATTTCTAGGTACCCTAGAACAGAAGTTCCCACGCCAATTGACCTAGTTCCCACGCCAATTGCGCGCTCATTGCTCTTTTTTTACAATGTTGCCGAGCTTGTGGCTTTGCGGTCAGGCAGTAAAAAAACAGTGCAGCAATTCAACATGTTCTTTTATTGGTGGAGT
The DNA here is from genome assembly GCF_040206685.1 of Ascaphus truei. Classification (NCBI taxonomy): domain Eukaryota; kingdom Metazoa; phylum Chordata; class Amphibia; order Anura; family Ascaphidae; genus Ascaphus; species Ascaphus truei. The sequence continues at coordinate 38,521,787 of NC_134498.1, forward strand.
CAGTACAAAAACATTTATTTACAAATACTGTACAATGTTGAAACATTTAAAGTGCACAGCAATTGTAACCATCAACACACAATAATACATGCTGCAGCCTTTATTAAATTCTTCTGGCAGATTGAAATCGGAGAAACATGTACAAAACATTTGTAAAACATGGAGATACATGAAAAATGGACGTTTATACTGTATGAATATTAATTTGTCTATAGAAAATCTACTGTTTGTTTTTGGTGCATGGGGCACAGGGAGTTAAAGTGACTTGCTTTTTATGTACTGTATTTGGGGGTTGTATTTGGGGGTTTATTCATCAAATTATTATGATGAACTGCCTTTTGAAATTACAGTGCTGTTAACTATTTCAGCCACACACCTCCAGAGTTTTTAATCCCTCCCTAGCCAAGCGTCAATCAGCTGAGTCACCCTAGCCTACCAACCCTCTCTCTCCACTGGGTCGTTAATCTTCTGCATATTGCCATTGTGTTCTTAACCTGCCCATAGCCGAGCTACAAAGACTCAGTACGCCTGCGTCTAATCACACCATCCCCCTCCCCCAACCCTTAGAGGCCTGTTTTGTTAAAATTTTGCCCCTAGATGTTAGGAACCCTCTCACTTGACCCCAACAGGGTCCGAGCAGTAATGGCGTCAAGAAAGGGTCACGCCGGCGAGGAGGGTCCTACCATTGAGCGTAATGGCGGAGAAACCCACGCTGCTTTGAAACGGCTAAGTCAGAATGAGCAGAAACCTGGAACCCATAACTCCGGTTCTGTTCAACCTAGAGCGCTCAGATTCGGTCACCATGTAGTCCTAGTTGCGGCAGGATTGCATGGCAAATTGCAACCCTCTCGTGGCAACAGAACGGAGTCAGGGTAATGTTAAAGTTCAGGTTTCTGCCATTGACTTGCATGGCAGAAAAAAAGCCACTTTGGTAATGTGCTTTAAACTGTCTTTTGGTATCTCCGGTTCCGGGGGTCGTGGAAGGCTGATATTTTGCCACAATGGCAAGGGTCCTTCCGCATGAGGACCAGGCGAATTTCAACCCGCTCAGACCCACAGAACGGATTATTTTAAATTATATTCGCGCAATTGGCGTGGGAACTACTTAGGGCCTCGGTCAAGTTCACGGCCAATTGGCGTGGAACTTCTGTTCTTGGGCACCTAGAGATAAAATTCATTTTGCCCATAGATGTTAGGCACTGTATACCACTGTACAGTATACTGTAGAAGACACATAATGAAACGATACTGAACATGTAGAATAAATACATAGATTTATTTATTCGGGTTTATTACACAGTTTACTGTACGGCCGGAAAACATAAGCATACAGTACAATATTATCCATCGAAATCCCCCCATTAGCCGTTTTCTTTTCTGAGGAAAAACAAAAAGAAAAGTTTTAATGTACAGTTATGGTCAGCCCCCTAAAGAAGTACCCAGCCAGTCCCACCAACATAATACGGCAACTCACCATAGAATTTCCCATTCAGCTGGCGCCGGTCCACTGCCAGTCCAGCTTTCTTGATCATCCACGTCGATAGTTTGCAGTGGGACTAGTCCACCTGTAGTCAGCTGGTGAGGCTGGAAATTGCTTAGGTACATGCAAGCTTCATCAAATCTGCACGCGAAATCCGGCTCAGACTCAGGGTTGTCACTGACAGTGGGACCATCATTGGAAGCCGGTGCTGGTGCTGGTGCATTGCTTTGCAGCGACTGTCGCATCTTAGTTGGTGTAACACGACCCTTCGCCTTTTGCCGCCTCCATGATCATAGATACGGGAAAAATCCGGTGATACACACCAATGCCCTCCAACAAGTTGGGGCTCAATACGGTGAAAACAGGGATCACTACATAACCTTTTCCTTATTGCACGCTTCCACGTATGAGGAGTTGGCGAAAATTTGTAAAAGTCATAGTTTTTGATAAAATACTGATAAATTTGAGCAACTGTTGCCATCTTATCATCTGTTGCATTAATCGCGGCACATATAAAATACGCGTAACTTCTGTCGGGTTTTTGGAAAGCGGGCTGCACTTGAGCACTCATGGCGGGTCTCTGCAGAATAGTGTAACACAAACTGAAACTGGTCTTTCTTTAATATATATGGAAAGCCTAAATTGATACATTTTTGCAACCTCTTCCTTCAGTCTCAAGGCCAAGGCCAAGTTACAATAGCACACTGTGGTACAGTATCTTTTTTAAACGAAACACCTGCAAGCCGACACATTACTGATGCGGCGCATTACAATTCATGAATATCTGCCATCTGGCGGACACGCGAAGCATTGCAGCCTATTAAAATCCGAACCATTATCAATAAACGCATCAGCCGGGCATGACCCGTGCCTGGGAACGCAAAATGAACGCGGCATGCTCCAGGTGAACAGCGTGGCATTCCAGGAACAAGCCAGGTAAAAGCCGGTGATTTGTTAGAATAAAAGCTGCCGCAGCAGTAGGTTTGAAGCAGAGAGGACTGGAGCTAAACACCATTAATTTCTGCTCCGTGACCTCCTGCTTCCTGAGATAGAGACCTTCAAAGAGGTTGCAGGTATCTCTGCAAAGTTTACAGTTCCCCGCGTCATGTGGGCCAATAGGAACCCGAATCTGATGATGTCACGGCTTCCTATTGGCCCGCAGGGAGCGTTGAAGAGCTGCCATAACGTGAACCTTTCTAGCCGAGCAGAGCAGCTACCGGCACACCCTACTGAGGTCTGTATCTTCTGAAGCAGGGGGTCCCCAGAGCTTAAATTAATGGGGTTCGGCTTCGGAGACAACCTACTTCTATCCTATGTTAAAAAAATAATTCTCCAAAAAAAAAAACCAGCTTGGATTACCGCTTTAAAGATGAAAGAGCCCTATACATCCTTATTTCTCTAAATAAATGGCAACAAACCATGATGGTGGATCTATGTGGATTAAAACCTCTTGGTTTTTTTTGTATGAAGACCTCTGGAGTGCTGGAACCTTTTATTTTTAGGAGGATGTGTTCTATAACTAACCCCGATGGACAGAAAAGCACTGATGTAATAGCATTGACATATTCTCCTGTGCTGGTGCTAGGAGTGGGAGTGCTGGTGCTAGGAGTGGGAGTGCTGGTGCTGGGAGTGCTGCTGGTGGCGCAGTTGCTGATGGGGTGGATGGTGGTGGCGTGCTTGCTGGTGGGCAGCTTTTGGAGGCTCTTCCATTGGAAGAAGGAGAGTCCAGTCAGCACCAGCCAAGCTCTGACCCTAAACCTGCTCGGAAGAAACGTGTGGAGAAGCCACGTAATCCTCGCTTCAATGACCAGGAAAATACAGCTCTTGTCACTGGCATTCTGGAGCACTATGACAGTATCTATGGACATTTACTAGGTAAGTGTACATTTACATTTATTATTCAAATACATGTGATCCTAGGTCATCTGAGTTTTGTTCATATGCAAATATGGCTTCACAATATCTTTCTATGTTAATTAGTCTGGAAACACAGCTTTTTATCATGCCTTACAAGGACAACTAAACACAGGCGGTCAATTTGCCATAACTGCATACAATATGAATGCAACCTTGCTTACATGTATAGGTTTAGTAGTGAATGCTCATGTGCTTCACATATTACACATAAAACAGCATGTTTGCTATCTCTTGGAACAGCTAGCAGTGTAGGAAACTGGTGCTTATATTATTATTAATTTACCTTATATATTTTATATGTTTTTCAAGGGCGGACAAGTTCAGCAAGCAGAAAAGAAATGTGGGACACAATAGTCATTGGTGTCAATGCGTGTGGGAATCATGTGAGGGACAAGCGGAATTGTCACAAGAGATTTGATGATATTAGGTCCAAATTGAAAAAGAAAATACAACACCAACGCGTGCATGCTACTGGCACTGGAGGTGGGCCCACACCACAACGTCTCATATTAAGTCCATTGGAGGAGCTGCTTCGGGCAAAATTACTTCCCGTCGTCGTGGAAGGCTTACCTGGTGACCGTGATATAGGAATTTACCCCTCACAATTTCCACCAGGTGAGAAATATTACTGTACTAGGCGTGTCGTTGCTTACAGTTATTTTGCATAGTTACACTGCTTTTTATACTGTCTTCACAATATAAGCATACCTGCATCTATATATGTATATGTCTGATTCTGTATATATATATATATCTCAAAATAGACATATATGTTGTAGTCCTACTAAAAGCAGTAACTAATATAGCACGTGCCATTGCGTGCTCATTTACATGTGAATTCCCAAAATGCATTGCTGCAGTGGAAGCAATTGATGGTGGGCGAAGATGGGGAACAACAGGGTAGTACACATGTGTAACACATGTTAATGACAAATTATTACTAGCTACAGGTACAGAACAGAAATATGTAGAATATTATTGTGTATTTTATTTATTTTACTCCGACAAACATGACATTACTGCCTATTTTAAGCATGCATCAAATATATTGCATGCAACGGCCTACAAACATCACTTGCACTAACACATCTATAGTTGTTTATGAAAAGGTCCATTTTTGCTTTAACTCATATACAGACAGCATAATGAGGCACACGTATCATATTTTATGTCATTGTTTTCATAACTTAAAAACTGCACACGACTATTTAGCTCATCTACCATTGTGTTAAAGCAGCTGCAATTAATATCTCATCACAGCATACACTTCAACAGAGGGGGTGGGGTTCAGCACACACACTAATTACAGCCTCATTTTAGGGGCAACTTAGTTCACACCATTTTCACCTGTTTCAAGTAATTGAAAGGTGTGGCTGATTAGGCTTTTTGGGGAAGGGAATACCGTTCTTACAACCTCACTAGCACAACTGAAGTTAATCACACTCATTTGAAAGCTTCACTTTAGCTACTAAATGCCCCAACAACTCATTACTTATCAAAGCGTACGTCACACATTAGTTCACTCATATCTATAGTTGAACTACTATCAACGACACATTATCACACACTGCATGTGTTGTCTTGTTTAGTCACAGCCACATTCATGTGTGCCACATCTTATATTAATGTACCACACATATCCTCTACCAAAAACAACACTTTTTGCAATATGACCACCTTCATGATAACCATTGTGAATGGTCATCTCATGATAGTTATGTACATTATGATACTGATATCACTACACAACATATGATTTTTATGTACAAATTTTATCTATTTATCCTCACGCATTACTGCAGGAACATAGTATGTTTTATGTTAGGGAACTCAAAAGTTCTAAGTACACAGGCATGTACATTGTTATTACAACTATTTATGTTCACTTTCACACACACATTTTGGGTTAAGGAAATGATGCTGTTAGGTACTCATAAATACAGAACATACAATAACTGTTTGTTCAATATTTACACATGTAAATGTAAAACTTATGTTATTGTTATATATAGTTGCCCCTGAAGGACATGTGTCACCTGAGACTGAACAAGTGTCTTCACCTGGGTCAGCCAGCTCAACACACCTAGAAGGTGAGTGTATCAGTTGGTGGCCATATAATATGTGCTCTTCTATATGTTATGTTGTCATGTTCATTATTTGTTTTGCACATCTTCTTTAAATAGGATTACTTAGTGTCAGTGAAAATAAAGTGTAAGGCAACTTGTATTGTGTTAGTGATGTTAACTATCATGTAGGAGTTGTGAGTTTACAGCAAGTTTTCATTCACTCATATTTCATACTGAGTCCAAACATTATTCTTAAGTCAAGGTAGTTTTTAATGTGAGGTTATAAAACGTATGGAAACATGTTAGTTGTTACTTATGACACAGTACAATTACATAGTAACACAGCAGAGATTAACATGACATTTAATAATGTGTACATTTATTTGTAGAACATGATGAAGAGGATTATGATGATGATGATGATGATGATGATGACGCCACCGCCATAGACACACAAATAGAAGCAAGTGACCATGAAGACGTTCCAATTGAAACTGTTTTACTGGCAAATCGTCCAGCAAATACGACATACGATGCAATTGTAGCTTCTGAGGGAAAAATTGTGGAAGCAGAAAATCGTCGCCATTCTGACTTCATGACAGTGCTGGAAAGGATGATTGCACTGCAGGAAGAAACAGTTTCACAATTGGCACATCTCCACAGAGTCTTCATTGAAGTGCCGAAACAGTTGCAAAAAATCAACACCTCATTCGAAGCATTAGTTGTTTAGCAAACACAAGCTAATTACTGGAGAATGACTAATGTACCACAATTCAACACCTCCCAGCCAGGATCTGTTCATGCAGGTCAGTTTTCACCACATTCATCTGATATTCATTCACCAGGCCCAAATGTTACCGGTCAAGTAGCAGACATTGCTGTGCAGGTTCCTGATGACATCCTACCGCTGCCATCTGTACAAATTCAGCAGCAGACACCTACAAAGGAGCCCACAAAAACAAAACACAAGCAGTTACTACTGACCAGTTTTTGGTCAAAAACAACAAAAGACACACATGAAACAGATCAACCATCACTTGTGCAGTGTCTACCAACTAGCTCACATGTGTCAGTGGGCACAAGCCCTGTCCGTGAACAGTCACTACCCAAAAGCCCTGTAGGTGAGTCACTGGCCAAAAGCCCTGTAGGTGAATCGCTGCCCAAAAGCCCTGTAGGTGAATCACTGCCCACAAGCCCTGTAGGTGAGTCACTGGCCACAAGCCCTGTAGGTGAGTCACTGGCCACAAGCCCCGTAGGTGAACAGTCACTGCCCAAAAGCCCTGTAGGTGAGTCACTGGCCACAAGCCCTGCCCGTGAAGTGCCAGAGGCCACTCAAAGTGGCTCTGTTGTGCCTAAAGTTGGTGGCAAAAGAAAAAGGAAAATTCAAGAGACAACAAGCAGGCCTGTTACTCGCTCGCAAAAGGAACAAAAAAAATAAATGTTATAATTCAGAAAATATGTCTTTGGCCTTGTTTTGTTGACTTCAGATTATCTAATTACTATTGTATGTATGCTGAAGACTGTGTTGTTTCCAAACTTTCAAGTATGTTCTTGTACACGTGAAGTTTTGGAAATGTTAACACTCCTAATTAATGAATAGTGTTATAAATATTTATGTTTTAATCGTCTGTTCAGTAATGGTCCACCAGGAGCCAGTTGCTAAGTTTAGAGAAGCTGCCATTGACTTTGCAGCAAAACATTGCATTTGGGTGTGTTAATTGATGTAATCATTGCATGTGCATATTATTTTCATGCAATTATAAAAGCACCTATTTAACTGCAAACATCTTTCTTGTACGTGTACAGCAGGATTTTGTGTTAAATATTACTTACCTTTGCTGCCCATTGTAATGTTGTCCTTTAATCATTTATGTGTTCTTGTTTCAAGAACATCTCTGAATTGATACTAATATATATGTAGTATGTATTGATATATGCTCACACACACACACAGACACACACTGTGTGTGTGTGTGTGTGTGTGTATATATAGTGCTATCTAAACTGGTATAGATGTATTTACAAAAAACATACACTTCATGCTTCCTTGTGAAAACACAGTATTTTAATAATACAGGCCTAATGTTTGACAACTATACTAAGTGTGAGCCTCTAACATTATTGGGCGCAAACAAATGTTTATTACTTAATTCACTCATGTTTATCACCATTTAAATAGGTTTCATACAAGGCCTACTTACTGCCATCAATATGTTGTGTGTACTCCAGCATTATTTAAAAAAAAAAAAAAATTACTTTTTTATATATATATATATATAATATATATATATAAAAAAAAAAAAAAAATAATATTTTTTTATATATATATATATATATACATATACACATACACATACACATACACATACACACAATATACATATAGTACAATATACACTTTATATATATATATATTTATGAGATAGATATATTTATATATATATAGATACACACGTATTTAAACTCATGCAGACAGGGACTTAACCAGACTTTCAAATACACACAGAAATGTATGTGGGAAAAAAACATTTCATTTTGCAGGTGTGTGTATTTACTGATATGGCTGTCTAAGCACTATTTTCACACAGTGCTCTTTGTTATTTTGCAAGAAAACTCAATGTTACTGAATGAAAAGTGTACTAATGTTTTCAAAAACGAGATAAAAAAAGGATACATGTTTGTCCCACATGCGGCTATCACTAACCACAAATGTTCAAGCAATTATAACTAGAAATCCAATTGGCGTTTGAAATAAGGAGTTACAGTTTATACTTTTGTTGACCTTGAAAAGGAAACACAGCAATTTGTTAGCCACTGAGCAGTTTCATTTTGATGAGCAAAGAACAGATACCTGCACACATCTTTTGTGCTACTCTGCAATGGCTGATGAATTGGTGACAATTATGAATCCGAATTTAGGTTATAAATACATGATATCAGAAGCTATTTTATCAACTTGCGGACATCAAGCAAGCACACGCCAAATCTATGATTTGATTCGAGCAAAATATCCTTATTACCAAAACCGTCGGCATGCGCGCAATTTTAATTCATCAATAAGATTCACTTTATCAACAAATGACTTTTTTGAACGTGTGCAGGATAAGCTAGAACACAACTATGGTTTCTGGAAGATTGCCAAAGAAAAACATTTCACCGTGAAAGAAGGCACATATATTGTGGTTAAAGGCATATTTATTCCTAATGCCAATAGCAATGGATCCGCTACTACTGTTCCTTGTGAATCGATAGCTGCTGCAATATCTGCACCCTCCATTCCTGAAACCCACATTGTACATGAACATAACTACTATGATTCTGTACCAAGCCTTTCAGCTGAAAATGCATTGGAATGGGTACCCGAAGAAATGAACATACCTCCCGACCAATTGTTTGAAGAAAGCAGTGGCGATTCCTATGAGCGCTTCATGGAGGAGATGTGTTTCATACTGGATTCAGCGTTTGGGTCAAGCGTGGATGAAAATGCCTTGCATTCTGGAGTGACCAGTTGCAGGCAGACGAAGAGTTAATTCTAGAAGAATGGTAAATATAACAATCGTTATGCGTTGATTCTGCGTTTACATTTTTTTTTTTTTCTAACCACCATTTTCCCTTTCAATGCGTGGATACAGCGTAACATAGCAGACTGCATAACATGTAGCGATCACAAACAAATTGTTTCCGAATACAATATAGTAGAACCTGAAAGAGTAGTACACATTGCTGACGGAATAAATATACGTACTTTCCTATCACTTTAAACATATTAGCAACATTTTACCATAACTCTAACACATACCTGTTTTGTTATCATGCTACATCTACAACATTTAAAAGCGGGTCCACCACGTATGACGTGGGACCCTTGTCATGGCCCAAGGCGTCCTTAAAAAGGATTACGGATGTAAGTCCCGCCCCCAAGCGACGTGCGCGCCTCAAAGACTATTGGCTGTCATGTTTTGTTATAGTAACGGTAACTGCAGTGTGTCATACAGTGGGGGCGTACACTGGGCGTTAGCCGAATGTTAATTGAGTGGGAGGAGTGTTAGCGTGCGTTTCACGCTGGTTTAACATGACGTCACACGTATTGCATTTGCGCATTGTGTTATCGGCCGTCCTTTCTGTCCAAACACGTCTGTTTAAAAAGAATACAGATGTACTCGTTTAGAACGAATGTAGTTTCGTATTCATTGTATTTGAAATAAAGATTGTATGTTTAATCATATTTTCATTTAAAACCAGAGACATAACATAAAACACAGACAAAGCTCAGTGCACATCCAGAAAAACTTATATACGGTACAGTGCCTAAATATACATGTATAAATAACTAATAAATAAAATGGTCTTTTAGTTTAACATTTTGGCCAAATTGTTGTAAGCCCTTGAGCCAAACTTCACGGCAGACCACGTTTCAAGGGTCCCTACACTAATATAAATTCTTAATAACCTGTGCATTGCCAGGAAGAATGATTTATAATAAATCTGTCAATATAAGTTGCAAAAGTTCTAAGTCTGATTGAAGCTTTTATTAACCTGTACATTACCAGGAAAAGCACTCTGTAATAGATTTGTCACAATCACACTGCATGCAGGCAAGTTCCCCTGATAGTTGGAGATGCCATGGAGTGAGCTTTTAACCATTTAAATGTGGGAGGGAGTGAGCTTCAATTGGATAGGAGGTTGCCACCCTCCAAAACAGCCAAGACTAGCTGCACAAGAATTATAAAACATACAGAACACCTACAAGCTCAAATTGAACCCCCAAAATACCCACAACATATATATAAGCATATAAGTTTCACAGAGGAGTGCTACTGAGCATGGCAATATATATTTAAAACCAGAGACATAACATAAAACACAGACAAAGCTCAGTGCACATCCAGAAAAACTTATATACGGTACAGTGCCTAAATATACATGTATAAATAACTAATAAATAAAATGGTCTTTTAGTTTAACATTTTGGCCAAATTGTTGTAAGCCCATGAGCCAAACTTCACGGCAGACCACGTTTCAAGGGTCCCTACACTAATATAAATTCTTAATAACCTGTGCATTGCCAGGAAGAATGATTTATAATAAATCTGTCAATATAAGTTGCAAAAGTTCTAAGTCTGATTGAAGCTTTTATTAACCTGTACATTACCAGGAAAAGCACTCTGTGATAGATTTGTCACAATCACACTGCATGCAGGCAAGTTCCCCTGATAGTTGGAGATGCCATGGAGTGAGCTTTTAACCATTTAAATGTGGGAGGGAGTGAGCTTCAATTGGATAGGAGGTTGCCACCCTCCAAAACAGCCAAGACTAGCTGCACAAGAATTATAAAACATACAGAACACCTACAAGCTCAAATTGAACCCCCAAAATACCCACAACATATATATAAGCATATAAGTTTCACAGAGGAGTGCTACTGAGCATGGCAATATATATTTAAAACCAGAGACATAACATAAAACACAGACAAAGCTCAGTGCACATCCAGAAAAACTTATATACGGTACAGTGCCTAAATATACATGTATAAATAACTAATAAATAAAATGGTCTTTTAGTTTAACATTTTGGCCAAATTGTTGTAAGCCCTTGAGCCAAACTTCACGGCAGACCACGTTTCAAGGGTCCCTACACTAATATAAATTCTTAATAACCTGTGCATTGCCAGGAAGAATGATTTATAATAAATCTGTCAATATAAGTTGCAAAAGTTCTAAGTCTGATTGAAGCTTTTATTAACCTGTACATTACCAGGAAAAGCACTCTGTAATAGATTTGTCACAATCACACTGCATGCAGGCAAGTTCCCCTGATAGTTGGAGATGCCATGGAGTGAGCTTTTAACCATTTAAATGTGGGAGGGAGTGAGCTTCAATTGGATAGGAGGTTGCCACCCTCCAAAACAGCCAAGACTAGCTGCACAAGAATTATAAAACATACAGAACACCTACAAGCTCAAATTGAACCCCCAAAATACCCACAACATATATATAAGCATATAAGTTTCACAGAGGAGTGCTACTGAGCATGGCAATATATATTTAAAACCAGAGACATAACATAAAACACAGACAAAGCTCAGTGCACATCCAGAAAAACTTATATACGGTACAGTGCCTAAATATACATGTATAAATAACTAATAAATAAAATGGTCTTTTAGTTTAACATTTTGGCCAAATTGTTGTAAGCCCTTGAGCCAAACTTCACGGCAGACCACGTTTCAAGGGTCCCTACACTAATATAAATTCTTAATAACCTGTGCATTGCCAGGAAGAATGATTTATAATAAATCTGTCAATATAAGTTGCAAAAGTTCTAAGTCTGATTGAAGCTTTTATTAACCTGTACATTACCAGGAAAAGCACTCTGTAATAGATTTGTCACAATCACACTGCATGCAGGCAAGTTCCCCTGATAGTTGGAGATGCCATGGAGTGAGCTTTTAACCATTTAAATGTGGGAGGGAGTGAGCTTCAATTGGATAGGAGGTTGCCACCCTCCAAAACAGCCAAGACTAGCTGCACAAGAATTATAAAACATACAGAACACCTACAAGCTCAAATTGAACCCCCAAAATACCCACAACATATATATAAGCATATAAGTTTCACAGAGGAGTGCTACTGAGCATGGCAATATATATTTAAAACCAGAGACATAACATAAAACACAGACAAAGCTCAGTGCACATCCAGAAAAACTTATATACGGTACAGTGCCTAAATATACATGTATAAATAACTAATAAATAAAATGGTCTTTTAGTTTAACATTTTGGCCAAATTGTTGTAAGCCCTTGAGCACTGTACCGTATATAAGTTTTTCTGGATGTGCACTGAGCTTTGTCTGTGTTTTATGTTATGTCTCTGGTTTTAAATATATATTGCCATGCTCAGTAGCACTCCTCTGTGAAACTTATATGCTTATATATATGTTGTGGGTATTTTGAGGGTTCAATTTGAGCTTGTAGGTGTTCTGTATGTTTTATAATTCTTGTGCAGCTAGTCTTGGCTGTTTTGGAGGGTGGCAACCTCCTATCCAATTGAAGCTCACTCCCTCCCACATTTAAATGGTTAAAAGCTCACTCCATGGCATCTCCAACTATCAGGGGAACTTGCCTGCATGCAGTGTGATTGTGACAAATCTATTACAGAGTGCTTTTCCTGGTAATGTACAGGTTAATAAAAGCTTCAATCAGACTTAGAACTTTTGCAACTTATATTGACAGATTTATTATAAATCATTCTTCCTGGCAATGCACAGGTTATTAAGAATTTATATTAGTGTAGGGACCCTTGAAACGTGGTCTGCCGTGAAGTTTGGCTCAAGGGCTTACAACAATTTGGCCAAAATGTTAAACTAAAAGACCATTTTATTTATTAGTTATTTATACATGTATATTTAGGCACTGTACCGTATATAAGTTTTTCTGGATGTGCACTGAGCTTTGTCTGTGTTTTATGTTATGTCTCTGGTTTTAAATATATATTGCCATGCTCAGTAGCACTCCTCTGTGAAACTTATATGCTTATATATATGTTGTGGGTATTTTGGGGGTTCAATTTGAGCTTGTAGGTGTTCTGTATGTTTTATAATTCTTGTGCAGCTAGTCTTGGCTGTTTTGGAGGGTGGCAACCTCCTATCCAATTGAAGCTCACTCCCTCCCACATTTAAATGGTTAAAAGCTCACTCCATGGCATCTCCAACTATCAGGGGAACTTGCCTGCATGCAGTGTGATTGTGACAAATCTATTACAGAGTGCTTTTCCTGGTAATGTACAGGTTAATAAAAGCTTCAATCAGACTTAGAACTTTTGCAACTTATATTGACAGATTTATTATAAATCATTCTTCCTGGCAATGCACAGGTTATTAAGAATTTATATTAGTGTAGGGACCCTTGAAACGTGGTCTGCCGTGAAGTTTGGCTCAAGGGCTTACAACAATTTGGCCAAAATGTTAAACTAAAAGACCATTTTATTTATTAGTTATTTATACATGTATATTTAGGCACTGTACCGTATATAAGTTTTTCTGGATGTGCACTGAGCTTTGTCTGTGTTTTATGTTATGTCTCTGGTTTTAAATATATATTGCCATGCTCAGTAGCACTCCTCTGTGAAACTTATATGCTTATATATATGTTGTGGGTATTTTGGGGGTTCAATTTGAGCTTGTAGGTGTTCTGTATGTTTTATAATTCTTGTGCAGCTAGTCTTGGCTGTTTTGGAGGGTGGCAACCTCCTATCCAATTGAAGCTCACTCCCTCCCACATTTAAATGGTTAAAAGCTCACTCCATGGCATCTCCAACTATCAGGGGAACTTGCCTGCATGCAGTGTGATTGTGACAAATCTATTACAGAGTGCTTTTCCTGGTAATGTACAGGTTAATAAAAGCTTCAATCAGACTTAGAACTTTTGCAACTTATATTGACAGATTTATTATAAATCATTCTTCCTGGCAATGCACAGGTTATTAAGAATTTATATTAGTGTAGGGACCCTTGAAACGTGGTCTGCCGTGAAGTTTGGCTCAAGGGCTTACAACAATTTGGCCAAAATGTTAAACTAAAAGACCATTTTATTTATTAGTTATTTATACATGTATATTTAGGCACTGTACCGTATATAAGTTTTTCTGGATGTGCACTGAGCTTTGTCTGTGTTTTATGTTATGTCTCTGGTTTTAAATATATATTGCCATGCTCAGTAGCACTCCTCTGTGAAACTTATATGCTTATATATATGTTGTGGGTATTTTGGGGGTTCAATTTGAGCTTGTAGGTGTTCTGTATGTTTTATAATTCTTGTGCAGCTAGTCTTGGCTGTTTTGGAGGGTGGCAACCTCCTATCCAATTGAAGCTCACTCCCTCCCACATTTAAATGGTTAAAAGCTCACTCCATGGCATCTCCAACTATCAGGGGAACTTGCCTGCATGCAGTGTGATTGTGACAAATCTATTACAGAGTGCTTTTCCTGGTAATGTACAGGTTAATAAAAGCTTCAATCAGACTTAGAACTTTTGCAACTTATATTGACAGATTTATTATAAATCATTCTTCCTGGCAATGCACAGGTTATTAAGAATTTATATTAGTGTAGGGACCCTTGAAACGTGGTCTGCCGTGAAGTTTGGCTCAAGGGCTTACAACAATTTGGCCAAAATGTTAAACTAAAAGACCATTTTATTTATTAGTTATTTATACATGTATATTTAGGCACTGTACCGTATATAAGTTTTTCTGGATGTGCACTGAGCTTTGTCTGTGTTTTATGTTATGTCTCTGGTTTTAAATATATATTGCCATGCTCAGTAGCACTCCTCTGTGAAACTTATATGCTTATATATATGTTGTGGGTATTTTGGGGGTTCAATTTGAGCTTGTAGGTGTTCTGTATGTTTTATAATTCTTGTGCAGCTAGTCTTGGCTGTTTTGGAGGGTGGCAACCTCCTATCCAATTGAAGCTCACTCCCTCCCACATTTAAATGGTTAAAAGCTCACTCCATGGCATCTCCAACTATCAGGGGAACTTGCCTGCATGCAGTGTGATTGTGACAAATCTATTACAGAGTGCTTTTCCTGGTAATGTACAGGTTAATAAAAGCTTCAATCAGACTTAGAACTTTTGCAACTTATATTGACAGATTTATTATAAATCATTCTTCCTGGCAATGCACAGGTTATTAAGAATTTATATTAGTGTAGGGACCCTTGAAACGTGGTCTGCCGTGAAGTTTGGCTCAAGGGCTTACAACAATTTGGCCAAAATGTTAAACTAAAAGACCATTTTATTTATTAGTTATTTATACATGTATATTTAGGCACTGTACCGTATATAAGTTTTTCTGGATGTGCACTGAGCTTTGTCTGTGTTTTATGTTATGTCTCTGGTTTTAAATATATATTGCCATGCTCAGTAGCACTCCTCTGTGAAACTTATATGCTTATATATATGTTGTGGGTATTTTGGGGGTTCAATTTGAGCTTGTAGGTGTTCTGTATGTTTTATAATTCTTGTGCAGCTAGTCTTGGCTGTTTTGGAGGGTGGCAACCTCCTATCCAATTGAAGCTCACTCCCTCCCACATTTAAATGGTTAAAAGCTCACTCCATGGCATCTCCAACTATCAGGGGAACTTGCCTGCATGCAGTGTGATTGTGACAAATCTATTACAGAGTGCTTTTCCTGGTAATGTACAGGTTAATAAAAGCTTCAATCAGACTTAGAACTTTTGCAACTTATATTGACAGATTTATTATAAATCATTCTTCCTGGCAATGCACAGGTTATTAAGAATTTATATTAGTGTAGGGACCCTTGAAACGTGGTCTGCCGTGAAGTTTGGCTCAAGGGCTTACAACAATTTGGCCAAAATGTTAAACTAAAAGACCATTTTATTTATTAGTTATTTATACATGTATATTTAGGCACTGTACCGTATATAAGTTTTTCTGGATGTGCACTGAGCTTTGTCTGTGTTTTATGTTATGTCTCTGGTTTTAAATATATATTGCCATGCTCAGTAGCACTCCTCTGTGAAACTTATATGCTTATATATATGTTGTGGGTATTTTGGGGGTTCAATTTGAGCTTGTAGGTGTTCTGTATGTTTTTTAATCATATTTTCAACCTGTATTGAACGCACAACGTACGCTTTGTTTTGCGCATGCGCAAACAGTTAGTGCAGCCAAGCCTGAAGTGCGTGCGCACACTAAGATGTGCGCGCACATTTTTCAGTATACAGGCAACGTTCACATCATATACATAGTTATGCCTGCTACAAATTTAAAGAAACATTACATACTGATGTACACTTGTACTTCTAACATATAAGTGAGTGACGTGTGTATGTACACAATCATATAGAGCTGTGTAACGCGTTGTCACGGATACATATATAGTAAGGTGCCATCTTTGACCATCATGTGTTTGCTGTATTTCAGAGATGTCGGGGAAGATACAATCGGATCAATGTATGATTTCAGAAGAGTCTACCTTTATATGAGATGATTGTGAGGAGGAGCCACCGACTACTATACTACATATGGAACTAATTTTATATTGCTTGCAGCGCTTATTAACAAACAATTAAAAATGTGATACACTTATGCCTATATTGCATAAGCACTTAATTAACATAATGATGTTGCAAAATAGTGCCTCATGAATTTTTATTGAGTGTTCTTTAATGACTACTATCATTTTATGGCATGGTGTGTTTTATATATAACAACCATTCCCACTCTGCTAACACATTTATGTATTCTATTGTGTAATGGAACGTATGACTGTCGAAACTATGTAACAATAATAATAATAATAATAATAATAATTATAATATGAGCATGTTCATGTATAGCGCTGCTAGTTGTACACAGCGCTTTACAGACACATTTTTCAGGCTGAGGTCCCTTGCCCGTGGAACTTACAATTTATTTTTGGCCGCCTGAGGCACAGGGAGATAAAGTGACTTGGCCAAGATCACAAGGAGCCGACACCGGGAATTGAACCAGACTCCCCTGCTTCAAACTCTCAGTCCCAGTGTGTGTCTTTACTCACTGAGCCACTCCTTCTCCCAATGTAAAGGACACTTACAACCAACTAGCCCTTTATTGTTAAAAATCTCTTGTTACATGGGTATGTTGATAAAATGGTTTGGGACTGTAGCAATTAATGTTATTGGCCAGATGTTGTGGTCCCCTACAATGCATGATGTTCTGAATATGACATCAACATCATGTAATGAAGTACGTTTCTGTGTATATTTCATTAACCTAACTAACTATAGTTTACTGTGTTTATTAAACTTTCTAAAAATACATCGTATAGTCAATATGATGATATAAGCTACCATAATAAAGCTGGTGTTATCATTTGTCGGTGTTATACATGGATCCTACACAAATTGATACAGACACAAACAGTTGTCTTAAAAAGTGTGTCTATGCTAATGTGCACGTGATTGACGTTACAATTGTGAGAATACTTGATAATTATCATCATGATAATGATGAAGTGACGTGAATTATATTGCAAAAATATTACCAACATTGTCATATAGGTAAATTAGAAATGCTAAATGACAGTAACATTTGCAACAAAATAGTGTTTTCTGTTCACAGTTTTACACTTGGTACATGTAGGACACATCCACACACGTGTGACTTATACATACACATGTCACAAATTTAAATTCATGTTGACTATTAATTCCTAGCATTAAAAAACACCAACATTGCTAAATATAAGATGTAGTACGCATTGTTGTGATTACAGGCATTCATGCATGGAGTGTTATGATCAGTCAATTTCATCCGTGATGAATGAGCTCCCGTAAGTAAACAAATAAGTACAGTTATCCCCTTTTCTCCAAACACCTCTATATTACATGAATGGAATTTATAAGGAAACATACATAAAATGTGATAAAATGGGAGTAATCATTTTCTAATACAATGCACATGAAAGCTCAAGAGTAGCTAAATGCATATACATGATACAGAAAGTACATGTATGTTACATTTGTGTTTAAACCAATATGTTGTGTTTTTACTTCAAATAATTATAGGAAGATTGAGGTAGGCACATCTTATGATAGATGTCAGCAAATATACATACCATGATCAGTCATACTGGAGATATACCTATAATGCAAAGGAACAATATATAAATTGCAAACATTGACATGCCATCTTCAGTACCGTAAACAACACAGCAAAGTGTGTATTTGGTGTTAAATGTGCTACACCATGTATATTTAATGACATTCAAAATGTAAATGTGCGTGGTGTACACATCATATGGATGTACATGTTACACTGCACCAATAACATTGTATGTAAGCATACTAGAAGCATGAATGAGTATGGGCATAATATGTGTATTGTGTTAGCATAAGGAACAACACAATGCTAAAATATGAGTGCTTTGTTACCCCAGTTGTATTCACATACACACAACTAAAGTACAATTGAAGAGGGATTATATAACCTGTGCAACAATAACATACCGGTGCCACATCCCTTTGTGCACACAGCAGAGAAAAGAAAGGTGTGCAACCCATATTCATCTGTGTCCTACCAGAAGGGTATATATAAAAACATTATTGTTAAGATAACATAATGTAAGTATAAAAGTAGAACTTGGAACATATATGTTTTTACTTACAAGAAAAAAATGAATTGATGAGATTCTGGCGTGTCTGGCCACCACTGGCTGTTTGTTCATTTTCAGCAGCTACATGGGTGGGATGCTCGTCTACCAAAGGCTCAGCTAGGTCTGCTTGTACATTGTGCCTGAGTGCAACATTGTGCAAAATGCAACAGGCAAGGATAATATCAGACACTTTTTGAGGCTTGTATAGAAGAGCCCCACCAGTTCTGTCCAGACACCTAAATCTGGTCTTGAGTAGGCCAAATGTCCTCTCTATAACAGATCTTGTAGATATATGGGCTGCATTGTACCTCTCCTCTGCTTCAGTTTGAGGGTTTAGCACCGGAGTCAAGAGCCACGGCCTAATTCCGTATCCTGAGTCACCTATAATGAATGGAGCACACATAAGCTGACATTAGTGATCAAATGGTACAATGCCAACATTCCTAAATAAAAATGTGTTTTGTGTTATAACATGTAAATGTGTACTCACCCAGCAGCCAACCATGTTCAAAATGTCCCTCTTCGAACGCATGGAAGACTGAAGAGTTCCTCAGGATAGAGGAATCGTGACTGGAACCAGGGAATTTGGGTACCACATGCATTATCCTCATCGTCGCATCACATACCACCTGTACATTGAGTGAATGGTAGTGCTTACGATTGCGGTACACATGCTCACTCTGACTAGGTGCAATCAAAGCAACATGTGTGCAATCGATTGCACCCAGCACACATGGTATCCCTGCTATATTATAAAAGCCAGTCCTGACTTCCAGCCACTCTGTCGCCTCTGTAGGAAAATGAATATAATTCCTAGCGCGTCTATTGAGTGCATAGAGAAACTGGGTCAAGGCCCGCGAGAATGTAGATTGCGAGACCCCGCCCACTATACCCACAGTTGTCTGGTATGACGCGGAAGCAAGATAATGTAATGAGCACAGCATTTTAACAAGCCCAGGGACTGCACGACCTCTGGCTGTGAAAAAATCTAAATCTCCCCTTATCTCCTGATAAAGAGATAAGATTGCTGCTGAACTCAAACGATAGCGACTTACAATCTCCTCCTCACTCATCCCATCTAACAGGGTTCTTTCCCTGTACAGACGCGGACGAGGCACAACTTGTCTCCTCTGTCTTCTCCTCTGATCTCCTGTCCCTCTCCCTGTCCCTCGGCCTGTCCCTCTCCCTGTCCCTGTCGTATCCGCGTCACTGTCCCTGTCACTGTCCCTCGGTGTGTCCCTCCCTTGCCCTAAGTCATTCTCTTCATCAGCAAGCATGTCATAGAAAAGAATGTTCCTCCGTCTCCTAAACAATCTCAACATTTTGAAATGAGTAGCTGTGAATGAGCAGGTAATGGGCGTCCTTTAAATAGGTATGTGATGATGTCAGGTGACATAGTAAAATGCAAGGTGTTACATGAACATAATAAAGTACTTGTGTGGCAAGCTGTGTGCAGTTGTTGTGTGTATTCTGCAGGGAATGATGATATTTGCCAATGATGTGAGGTGAAGCTTTGTACAAACATTGCTTGCAAATAAATAGTTGCATGTGCAATGCATGTAAAACTTGTGAACGCAAGAGTCAGTCATGTAATGAGACAAAAAGGCTGAGATTGATGTGGGAAAAGTTTTGTGTAACATGTGTAATTAGCCATGTTATTGTGACATGTTGCCAACAATGAATAGTCGTGTGCATATGCATGCATTTCTGTAATGAGGATAGTTGCTATAGAATGAGTTTACAAGGTGTCCCAATGATGAATTAATGTACATGTGTGTATAAGTTAGGTTGAAGTGCTTGTAATGCAACGGTTATAATGTAAACATGCAATGTGATTGCGCGTCCAATAAGTGACGTCATGAAAATAGGGAGGACCAAACGTAGATGTAAACATGAGAATTTAGATGTACATGAACGTTTAAAGATGCGTGACACATTACAAGCATTGTGTAATGTAAAGGAACATGAATATACTGTGTATGTGTGACATGTGTGACATGTGTAACATCATGTAAACAATTGTCGATCAATTCAGTAAAATGTGTGCTATGATGTGAGGTTCTCCTTTAAGAGTTGAGTATAGTATTTTCCCTTGCCACATCATCACATGATGAGTAATGTGACCCGCAAATGCTGAAAACATGTAAAAGTATAATGTTATGCAAATAATACACGTCAGCCGTGACACAATGCAGGGAATGCCCCCCACACTGTAATGCAAATCCCCTTTGTATTGTGAGCAATGAAACGTAAACAGTACTATACTGTTATACGTCCCCGCTCCATTGACTCCATTGATGTACAGAAGATTTTTTTTTTCTAAGTGCCGTTCCGGCAGCCTTAGCGATTGTTCTCCCGTCCAAACTGCCAACTTTAGTTGGCGGGAGAAATCGGCCATAACATCTCAATTTTGTAGTGCCGATCAGCCCCGATAAGCTGATTTTTTTTGTTGAATCCAGCCGATTTAAAAAAGTGGCGATCAGTGGCGAAAACAGGCTTATCGGCAGCCGACTGGCCATAACAAAATAATCGGCTCCGAAACCTGGCGAAATCAAGCACTTATCGGCGCTTACTGAATCTCAAACCCAATTTTGGCTATAAAATGGTGATAATTCCCTTATCAACGCTTACTGCATGAGGCCCTTAGACTCACCCTTCTGTAGTAGATGGGATGAGTCATACGTGGATATTTTTATATTATCATAAACTGTGCTGGCCGCAATATTTAATAAAGCTTTATTTTTTCCAATAACCTTCTCAGTGAAACAAAGTAATTGCAAAAGCAAATCTAGAATATCTCAACTGTATTTGCCTTTATAATATAATAATCTCCATAACATGCCCAAACAAATGGATAGGAAGAGATCTTTTTGACATGGCAGTCAGAATGTCTTAGTCATTAGAAGCACATGCTGGGCACGCTGGCTTGTTTTTAATACTATTATCGTTTTTTTATTATAAAACACCATCATATTCTGCAGCACGGTGCAATGGGGGAACAGAATGATATCAATGACGGGTTTTTCAGTAAATCTATTTTATATGTCAAATCATGCTGTTCTGAGCTACCCTCTCGTCTTACTCCAAACCAAAAACTCAAATGGGGATGAATGTGTACTTTTTCTGCAGTGACCTGCAATCTGGTTGATGCCAATGAATGAGCAATAACTGCGATGATGTTAAAGACTCATACACCTTTCCTAGAGTCAAATAACAGTTTAATTCATACGTAGATCCCTAAGCACACAGACATTAGGAAATACTGTAGTAGAGCAAAGTTCGTCACAGGGAACACACTAAGGAAAGATGCCTCCTAGAAACAGTAAATGGAAATGTGGTTCAATAGTCTATATTTATTAAATAATGCTTGCATGGGACCAAATGAGGCATCGAAACTGTAAGAAAGGTGTGGAACAGTGGTGCCCAACTCCAGTCCCCAAGTTCCACCACCCACCCCCCTAGGTCAGGTTTTCAGGATATCCCTGCTTCAGCACAGGTGGCTCAATAAATCCCTGCTTCAGCAAAGTTGGCTCAATCAGAGTCTTCAACTGAGCCTCGTATTGAGCTACCTGTGCTGAAGCAGAGATATCCTGAACACCTGACCTGTTGGTGGGAGGGGTGGATTGAGGATTGGAGTTGAGCACCCCTGGTGTAGATGAGGGTGAGATTTCTGAATATACTAGTGGATTGGGAGATGTGCATTAAGGTTGGCAATGTCTAAAGGCTCCAGACTAAAGAAGCATAAACATATCACTATAATGCACATAAAGGCGGAACTAGAGGTGCAATAGTTTAGGGGGTGCAGGGTGGGTGGGTGGTCAGTCAAAGGAGAGTGGCAACGATGGAGGGAGTAGGATGGCGTCAGTTACAACTTCCTTTGTCTGCGACCAGGATGCCCCCCACCCTCCCTGCTCCACAGGTATTGTCTTGACTATTTACATGGGGGGGTGGGGGGTTGAGAGAGAGAAAAGGGGTGTGAGAGAGAATAGGGGGTAAGAGAGAATGGGGGGTAAGAGAGAATGGGGGGACAGAGGAAATGGGGGGAGATAGATTGGGGAGAGATAATTGGGGGGAAGGAGGGAGCAGAGAGAGAATGGGGGAAAGGAAGGGGTGAGAAACAATGGGGGGAAGATGGTGGGTGAGAGATAATGGGGGGAGGAAGGGGGGAGAGAATTTGGGTAGTATGGGGGGTGAGAGAATAGGGGGGAGGAGGGAAATAATGGTGGAGGAGGAGAGATAATGGGGAAGAAGGGGAGGAGAGATATGGGGGGTTAGAGAATGGGGGGGAGGAGAGAGATCATTGGGGGAAGTGGGGGGTGGAGATAGTTAATGGGGTGAGGAGAGAGAATGGGGGAGTGGGGGAGGAGAGAGAGAATGGGGGGAAGGGGAAGGAAAGAGAATGGGGGAGGAAGGGGAAGAGAGAGAATGCTGCGAGAGGAACGGGGAGGAGATAGAGAATGGTGCGGATGGAAAGTGAGAATGTGGGGAGGAAGGGGTATGACAGAGTGAATAGGGGGAGTGAGAATAGGGAAGGAAGAGGGGGAGAGAAAGGAGGGAAGGAAAGGAGAGAGGGATAATAAGGGGCAGATAGAATGGGGGAATAAGGGAGGTTGAGAGAATGGGAGGAGATAATGGTGTAGAGGAGTAAGACAGGAAGGGGGGAGATAGAGAATTGGGGACGGAGCAGGGGAGAGAGTGGGTGAGGAGAGAGAATGCAGGGGAGAGAATGGGGGATGGAGAGAGAAAGGGGAAAGAGAGAAAGGGGGACAAAGAAAGGGGGAGTGTGTGTGGTTCTATAAAAAAAATATTGGGGGAAGGGGTCGCAGTTGGTGGAACTTACCCAGGCACAACCCCCTCCCTGCCAGAGAGGACACCAACACACTACAAATTCATTGTTATTCCCTCTGTGAAGTTGGTAAATGAAAAGGCATTATTTCAAACAATTTCAAGGCAATAAGTACAGCAGTGTAAACCGTGTGTGTCACTATTAGGAATCTATCTTCCAATATCACTGTATGTCATACGTTCTTATTACGAATAGATTCAACTCCTCCAACGCAATCTAAACCCACTCAAATTTTCATTATTTCATCATTTACATTTCACATGATTTCAACCTCCCACTGTACAGAAAACAATCTGATAACCTGAAACATATTTCAAGTTTTATTTTAACATAACCAGCTTTCTATATTACTCACTAATTACTTTTGTCCCTGGCTTAATATGACATATTTAAACAGAAAATTGCCAGGTGAGGTCTCATGTTAAATCACTGAGCCCTTTTTATTCTAAATCGCTGATTGGATCGCACACTAAGGGGGGTTTTCTGTATATGCCAAAGCGGCTTTTGGGGCGTTTTTTGGCCAAAAATCCCCATTAAAATGTATAGGCATTTTCGGACAAAAACAGCCCGAACAATTGCTTTAGCAGGTACTGTACAGAATAAGACTTTACGGTTGAGCACTTTCACTGGTGTTTTGTTTCTAAAATATTTGCACACATTCTCTTTAAGAACGTTTAAAAAAATCAAACTTTTGTGCAAAAATTCACATGGTTTTATTAGCGCACACCTCAATTTGCCCGGTTTATAAAAATCAAGAAAGAAACAAAAAGAATCCTCAAAAACCACCACCAACAAAGATTCCCAGGGTGAGCCTCTCTCGGGCTTTGGCTCAAACATCGCTCTGATTTGAACATTCGTACCAAAGCTGGACTCGGACAGCTGAGCCAATGTTGGAGGTTGTGTAATTCGGATTTGGAGCCAGCAAACCGGCCCATCCCTATTACAGGCTAAATGAACTTAATTAACTGAAATATGTACTAGAAAGAGAACTTCGCCTCAGGTTCAGTAGAGTTTCTCAGCACAAAAAAAAATATGCAAAAGTCTCCAAAACGGCGGGAAAACACGGTGCCACGGTTATCACTGGTAAAAACCCAATTGCGTCTCCGTGTTATGAAGAAATTAACGAGGTAGAGGAAGCACGCAGGAGCCATTTTGTAAGTTAACTTACTATGTATTTAAAGCGTCAGAGCCGGTATATACATAATGAGACGTTTCAGGACAGACAAGTCCTTTCCTCAGACCACCAAGGTGTATGGTCTGCGGCAATCACTTGTCTTTCCTGAAACGTCACATTATGCATATAAACAATGATATTTTTTCTATAAGAAACGGTGTGCCACTCGCCAACCCCCTTCTTATTCGTCTCCGTATTATACTGGGCCGTTCTTATATCCCATTTTCACAGGTCCTACTTAAATATCCGTTTTTGTTGGAAGATGGAATCCAATTTCTTTTTTTTCCCCGTACCTTATCAAAACAGGGACATTTAGCAAAATCAACTCCAATATTTATTTTAAAGGAATGTTTGTCGCACCTTCTCGTGAGCTTTGCGCCACTACAAAGAGGCAAACTGTGGCTGAGATAATAGTGCAGCGTGTTCTTTTTTTGGATCCAACTGTGTGCAGCTGCTGTAACTGAAAGACAGGGATCAGCATTTGCTTCTCACACAGATCATGAATGAAGGATGAATGCACACATCTGTAAGCTAGACATCATACCGTTTGAATCCACAGCATTGGCTAGAGTAGTCTTATTGTATTGCTACATGCAAGGCGTTCAGAGCAGTACACTTTAGATCTTTTTCTGTATGCACCATTCTGGAATGCTTTCTGTTCCGTGTTACAATGCTCATTAGGACATGCACATTTTACTATTCTTGCCTCTGCAAGTCACAATCTATGTCATTATATGGAGAGACAAAGTAGCTGGTAGTTAACATACAGATTTCTTACCATATGGAAAAATAACTTATCTAAACTATGCTGAAGGCAGCAATCCCGTCCAAATAACATTTTTATTAACAGCATTGGAACCATGGGGTATATCCCCAGTGCTGAACCCTGTTATTTCTTGCTCTAAGAACCCCCCTCTCCCGTACTGGTTCCATTTAAACAGCCATCCAATAGGAAGCCGGACCTGACGATGTAGCTTCCTATTGGCCTGCAGGACACATGAGATTTGGTGGCCATATTGAATTCCTGTAAGGGGAGGAGAACACTGGCAAGTATCTCAGGGACCCCAGAGCTTAAAATAATCTGCATCTCGCCACCCTGATGCCGAGGCCGTGCTAGGCGCGCAGAGGCAATTTGTGGCCTGGGGGAGACGCGATGGGGAGGCGTGGCCGTGATGTCACGGAGCTGGTTCTCCCTCATTGGCAGAACCGCTCGTGTGACCCGGCCGTCGTGCGACAAAATGAAATTATTTTGGCACGTGAAACAGCAGCCGCGCCGGTGCCCCCACACACTCCTGCGCACGCGCTCCTTGGCCGTCCTCATTGAGGCATGGCGAGTTTAATAATTTTCTGACAAACCGATCGGATTGGCAGAGCCAGAGTTAATGCGCTTCTAAAAATGTTGTTTAGACGCGGTTAGGAGATGCAATAAGGGCTTACAGAATAGCAAAACATGCCAATCCGCTTATAAAGGGCAATTTAGAAGCGATTTGTCACACTTTGGAGCTACCAAAATAGAGAGAGAGAAAGAGAGAAATAGTTCGGTCCCCAACTTGGACCTTTGTCAAGATGTTAGCTGTTGCTGGGTTACTATTTGTTTGAGTAGAAAACAGAATGAGGTCAACATAAGCAATTGCGTAATGACTGGCTACAGCACAGGTGTTTTATCACTTTAATCGGTATATAAGGGATGTTTATGTCACTGTGGCACATTAACATCTTGACAAAGGTCCAAGTTGGGGACCGAAACGTTGATTTAATTTCCAATAAATTACCAATTTTGTACAAGACCTTTGGAGTGCTGCTCTGTTCCTTCCTGGGAAGAAGATTTATATTGCTGCTGATTGCGCCATTTGGTGCTGGTTCTGCACTCGAAGCGCTTCCTGCTCCAGTGAGCTGGGCATGCACTCGAGGCGCTTCCTGCTGCAGTGAGCTGGGCGTGCACCCGAGGCGCTTCCTGCTGCAGTAAGCTGGGGGTGCACCCGAGGCGCTTCCTGCTGCAGTGAGCTGGGCATGCACTCGAGGCGCTTCCTGCTGCAGTGAGCTGGGCATGCACTCGAGGCGCTTCCTGCTGCAGTGAGCTGGGTGTGCACTCGAGGCGCTTCCTGCTGCAGTGAGCTGCGCATGCACTCGAGGTGCTTCCTGCTGCAGTGAGCTGGGCATGCACCCGAGGCGCTTCCTGCTGCAGTGAGCTGGGCGTGCACCCGAGGCGCTTCCTGCTGCAGTGAGCTTGGCATGCACCCGAGGCGCTTCCTGCTGCAGTGAGCTGGGCATGCACCCGAGGCGCTTCCTGCTGCAGTGAGCTGGGTGTGCACCCGAGGCGCTTCCTGCTGCAGTGAGCTGCGCGTGCACTCGAGGCGCTTCCTGCTGCAGTGAGCTGGGCATGCACCCGAGGCGCTTCCTGCTGCAGTGAGCTGGGCATGCACCCGAGGCGCTTCCTGCTGCAGTGAGCTGGGTGTGCACTCGAGGCGCTTCCTGCTGCAGTGAGCTGCGCGTGCACTCGAGGCGCTTCCTGCTGCAGTGAGCTGGGCATGCACCCGAGGCGCTTCCTGCTGCAGTGAGCTGGGCATGCACCCGAGGCGCTTTCTGCTGCAGTGAGCTGTGTGTGCACCCGAGGTGCTTCCTGCTGCAGTGAGCTGGGCATGCACCCGAGGCGCTTCCTTCTGCAGTGAGCTGGGTGTGCACTCGAAGCGCTTCCTGCTGCAGTGAGCTGCGCGTGCACTCGAGGCGCTTCCTGCTGCAGTGAGCAGGGCATGCACCCGAGGCGCTTCCTGCTGCAGTGAGCTGGGCATGCACCCGAGGCGCTTCCTGCTGCAGTGAGCTGGGCATGCACCCGAGGCGCTTTCTGCTGCAGTGAGCTGTGTGTGCACCCGAGGTGTTTCCTGCTGCAGTGAGCTGGGCATACACCCGAGGCGCTTCCTGCTGCAGTGAGCTGCGCATGCACCCGAGGTGCTTCCTGCTGCAGTGAGTTGGGCATGCACAGAGGCGCTTCCTGCTGCAGTGAGCTGGGCATGCACTCGAGGTGCTTCCTGCTGCAGTGAGCTGGGCATGCACTCGAGGCGCTTTCTGCTGCAGTGAGCTGGGCATGCACCCGAGGCGCTTCCTGCTGCAGTGAGGTGGGCGTGCACCCGAGGCGCTTCCTGCTGCAGTGAGCTGTGTGTGCGCCCGAGGTGCTTCCTGCTGCAGTGAGCTGGGCATGCACTCGAGGCGCTTCCTGCTGCAGTGAGCTTGGCATGCACCTGAGGTGCTTCCTGCTGCAGTGAGCTGGGCATGCACCTGAGGTGCTTCCTGCTGCAGTGAGCTGGGCATGCACTCGAGGCGCTTCCTGCTGCAGTGAGCTTGGCATGCACCTGAGGCGCTTCCTGCTGCAGTGAGCTTGGCATGCACCTGAGGTGCTTCCTGCTGCAGTGAGCTGGGCATGCTCCCGAGGCGCTTCCTGCTGCAGTGAGCTGGGCGTGCACCCGAGGCGCTTCCTGCTGCAGTGAGCTGGGCATGCACCCGAGGCGCTTCCTGCTGCAGTGAGCTGGGCGTGCACCCGAGGCGCTTCCTGCTGCAGTGAGCTGGGCATGCACCCGAGGCGCTTCCTGCTGCAGTGAGCTATGCGTGCACCCGAGGCGCTTCCTGCTGCAGTGAGCTATGCGTGCACCCGAGGCGCTTCCTCCTGCAGTGTCCAGAGAGTGCACCTTTACTTTTCGATCTTGTTGACTTTAGAACAGCCAGTCAGTTTGGCACTAAAAAATGAACTTGTATTGCATGACATGCTCAGCATGCCTGTAATTACACTCATTTATTCCTCTTTAGCACTGACATCATAAACGGTACTTTACTTAGTAGGAATTAAAGCCCACATTTATCCAAGCTATAAAGATCTTACAATCCAATTGTGGTGACGAGGATCATAAAAAAATTGACCGAGGTTACAAAAAACTGGCCTAGGGATTGGATCCAAGTTCTTTCACTTCAAAGACCAATGTTTATCATAATTAGGTCAAACCTTCTCCTCAGATAATAATTTATTTGAAGAAAAAAAAAAAGATCGTAACTTCCTGACAGAACATGTGTATGGTTTTGCAAATAACATAGAAAAAGAATAATGTAATATTTATTGTAACATAAACTAAATGTCCATAAACTGTTTGTAAGAAAGATGTATAATTTCCTGTAGTTATTTAAATATGCTTGTTAATGGAAACATCTACATGTAAATTCATTGTATATGTGTCAAGTGAACCTTGTTATGTATAAGACTTCACTGGAGCATGGAAAGATGTACTGTAAAAGATTTAGGTCCAAATGTATTAAGCGGTGGTGGAAATCCGGGACAGCTGTCCTTTGCCCGGCTGTCCATCTCCTAAAATCTAGAGACCCTTTCTCCATTGTACTCCATCCCCCTCACCTCCTGAACAGGGTCTGGTCGGTAGGTAATCCCCTCCCCTTGCTCTCCAACTTCCTGGGGCTCAGGTTAATAATTTGGTTCTGGACCCTAGGTAACCTGTCGGCTGGCCGGCTTAACACATCATATGGCCTACTCCTTTAAATGGGATGTATGGTGCCTTATGGTTTAATGCTGTTTAGTAAATCTGGTCCTTAATTCCCAAAACGCTTTAATTTAATTGCATATGGCAGCAACCTTAAATTGATCGAACAAAACATGTTTTACGTCAGGAATGTATTAACTTAATGGCACCAGACTAAATAACAAATCATTTAAAGAGAAACAAGAAATTGTACACTGATCAGAATTGAATGGCCTGACTACAGTAACCTGCAGTGCACATTGTAATTAATATTTCCTGACGATGTAATCACTATTGCAAAATTAATAGAGAGTATTCCATAGGGGCAATTTCTAACAATGAAATGTAATTGTTGAAAATAAATCAATATTGTAAAAAAAGATCCCTGTTCGTTCATAGAGGATATAGAAAAAAAAATCAATGTTAGAGAATCTTAGAATAGAACTGGGTGAATAACTCCTTTGTGCCTAAATAATAGAACATATATTTATTTTTTAGGATATGTTGGTCTTTATCAAAACGTAAACATGCAGCTGTTACAGTAGATCATGTATACAGTACATAGATATTGTAATAGCTATAGTAGTTGATCTTTATTTAGGAGATAATTACAGGACAAGGAAGTGTGAAATTATATTTAAAAGGAAAAAATGTACAATGTACAATGTATGTTGTTTCTACATTTTGATAACATCTGATTTCAATTTTTTAAATGCCCTGCTGTGATGGTGACAGTGAAATACTTCCCTATAGGTTCCCATGACTTACAAAAAATGCTATTCTATTTTCTGATTATTCTTTTCAGTTCTAGCATTGTGATTTCAATAGAACTTATTTTAAACTCGTTAGAGTTGATAGGAGGTATTCCATCTAGGGATTTACTCATTAAAGCATGGGTGGCCAACTCCAGTCCTCAAGAGCCACCAACAGTTCAGGTTTTAAGGATATCCCTGCTTCAGCACAGGTGGCTCAGTCTTTGACTGAGCCACTGATTGAGCCACCTGTGCTGAAGCTGATATATCCTTAAAACCTGACCTGTTGGGAGTCTTGAGGACTGCAGTTGAGAACCCCTGACTTAGATATCCTCATTAGAGTTGATAGGAGGCATCCCACCTAGAGGTTTATTCATTGAAGTGTAAAAGTGGGCATCGGACAACCCAGCACGTAAACTCCCATTCAAGTCAATAAGAGTCTCCGTGCGGTAGTGCTCGAATGGCATCGTCGCACTTCAATAAATAACCTCCCCAGCATCAAGAAATGGGATTTCATTCTTTCAATGTGTTCTCTCCCTGAGATGTCATGCTCTCACTTGCTAATGTCAGTGTTTTCTCTCTTCTGCCTTTTTATCTCTCTTCTGCTGAGTAGTTCCAAAGAATCTCTGGGACATAACACCCCAAAAGGCGTCTCCCTAAGAGAAACTCCCCAATATGCCTTAACAGCCCTTGCCACCAAGCCAGCATGGACTGGGTTAACAGTATGAGGACAAGAGCCACTTCAAAGACCAGCTAGAGTTCACCAGACCCTCGTCCTTACATGTCTGACCTGTGATACTGTGTGCTGCTACGCTGCTGTTTTCATATCTGCCAAAAAATCTCTGGTCATAACACAGAAGTCACCCCAAAGTCGCAGGCAAAGGATGTCGCCTTTTGGTAATGTTGCAGCTGTTCGATTGCAATCAGATACTCACCCACCCTCTCATCCCCTGTATCCAATGTTTCAACTTACCCTGCCTTATAGATTGTTAGCTCCTTGTGACAGGGCTTCATCTGACACATTGCAGGCCTCTCATACCACGTCTAACACGATTTTATTCCTGTCTGTAAATGTTACTTATGCCCATAATCATATCTCTAACTGTTCATGAAATGTCTGCCCATTGAATGTGTAATCTCTGTTCATTTTATGCGACCATGTATTATTATAACTCTGGCTTTTCCTGTCTGACTCATGCGTAACAAAATAATTATATATAATTAGAGTTGTTCTCAAACTGACTGCAAAGTATTGCGGTGCCCCCTTAAGTGGAGGCGTGCTATTACTTAAAGAGATAAATGTTGATAATGATGGTTAGAGTTCGAATTAGGTGGAGGAAATAGTAATGAGGAAGCTATTGTCACTCACTCAAATGCAATAAGTAAAATAACAAATACAGTACCATGGCACAAAATTAGATAAAATGCAGACTACGTTTTATATATATATACTGTGTGCTAATTTGCATGTCATTTCCCAGAATCCCTTGCTGCAGTGGAAGCACTGTATGCTAGGTGATAATGGTGAAGGACAGAGTGGCAGACCTGTCTAAGTCATGTGAATGTGCTCAGAAGTAATATTTTTATATGATATATATATATAAAAAAAATTGTACATTTGTATTTTTGCCATCTTTTTTTTGTCAAGAAAAAGCCATAAATAGGACCTTGTAGAGTCTGGAATTTAAATAGGTCAGTTTTAAAGAAGACGTTTTCTGTGCAGACATGTCAAAAGTGGGCTCAAAAGCGCAATATGGCTTGTTTGCATACAGTCCCATTATTTAGTCATCTCTTCATACACACTAACGCAGTAATGGTAGGAAATCAGTAATGGTCAGCTACACTCAGGCATGCATGATCTCCTACCATACTCGTGGGAATCGATCAAGTGGACAAAGCACACAATGATAAGCAGAATCATACTGATACAGACGTGTTACTACAGAAACAGGATTGCCATACATCGAACATATCCATTGTAAGGAGGCTACTCCCCAGGAACATGTATTGCCTAACAATTATTATTTAGTTCCCCTAAGTTAGTAAATGATTTGTGTTGTTCTAGGTTTTGTGTATTGCATCCTGTTTTTTTTAATGAATTTTAGCTGCCAAGTATTAGTTGCTTATGTTAATAAGAAATATGCACGATAAAATGTAGGATTCATGCTTGTGCTTACCAATAGCCTAAGACCGGAGTGACCAACGCCAGTCCTCAAGGGCCACCAACAGGTCATGTTTTAAGGATATCCCTGCTTCAGCACAGGTGGCTCAATGAGTGGCTGAATCTTCAACCGAGCCACTGATTGAGCCACCAGTGCTGAAACAGAGCTATCCCTAATACCTGGCCTGTTGGTGGCCCCTGAGGAGTGGAGTTGGCCACCTCTGGCCTAAGGTAAAGCCTTTTCTTTTGCCTTCACAGTTTGGATGTGTTTTATGGCTTTCAGATTGCAACAAATAGCCTGGCAGCAAACTGGGGCCTGAATTTGCTATAATGGTTAAGAGTTTTCGAAAATCAGAAGAGAGAATCAGAAGCTCAGGAGAGAAAAGGTTCTGGAACAAGAGTACAAGGTTTTACCAGCAGTAGAAAGGCTGTGTAGTTCTTCCCACTTTTGTGTATACCGTATGTGAAGTACGAGTGGAGGGAATTAGTTGAAGATGACTCTGTGCTGCTTGAGGTGTGATAGGCTGTGTCCATAATATGAGCAATGGCGCGAGCGCCGAAAACAAAAGGCGCGCACGGCCATAGAGCTCGCGTGCACGAGAGCGACGGGGCGGCCGATACTTCGCAAGACAACATTTTTTTTATTTTGCCGCGCGACGGCCGGGGTCACGTACGTGGCTCAGCCAATTGAGAGCGAAGCGCTCACGTGATGTCACGGGCACACCCCATCACCGCACCCCCCCCCATCGCGCAATCCTACAGGCCATGGATCACTTCCAGTACAGGCGCGTGTGATGTCATGCGCTCCGTCGCACGCACGCCTGTACTATAGCCGAGGGCTTAGGGTTCTGAGGGTTGAGGCACGAGTTCTGACTTTTAGGGACATTTTATATATGCCAATGCAGACTGT
The DNA here is from genome assembly GCF_040206685.1 of Ascaphus truei. Classification (NCBI taxonomy): domain Eukaryota; kingdom Metazoa; phylum Chordata; class Amphibia; order Anura; family Ascaphidae; genus Ascaphus; species Ascaphus truei. The sequence goes on from NC_134498.1 coordinate 38,554,774, forward strand.
TTTCAGCTGCAAAAAATGCCCATAGACTTCCACTTCGGCGTATATAGCATAACGCCCATAGTGGTCTGTTTATCAAAGTCTCCTTGTTTTTCATAGGATTCCTTTCCTATTCTAAATTTGGTGCATTTTGTGCAACAGTGTAACGGGAGTGGGGGGGGATTCAATGTGTCAAAGAGACTCCTGGCTGCAAAAACTGTAACAACAAATTGTTTTATCAAAGACAAAGTCCCATAGGATGCAGTGGGATTATACCACTCTCTTTTATTTCTCTTTGTACACCAAAGTCTTGCGGTATAGTGGTCACCCCCCCCATACTGCAGCTAAATATTGTATTTCCTTCCAACAGACCTCATGATCATTTTTTATATTTATTTTCACAAAATGATGCTGTAATACAATTAGAAAAAGATTGTTGGGTAACAGTGTTGTCAAGTTCTTCATAATCATCTTCTTTATTGGTAGACAACTGTTGAAGTGAAGTTAGGTAGTTTCAGACACATTAAACTAGAGTTGTGTTTTCAGTCATCTAACTTGACATTGTGCCCACACCATAGGTTGGTGATTTTATCATTATTGAAAAGTAGGTATTGTATTGTAGTGCCGACGAGTATTCTAAAACAAATCTGGGGCAATCACCAACAAGACCCAGGTACATGCTGGGTACATGCTGGGTACATGCTGGGTACATGCTGGGTACATGCTGCAACATTTCAGTGACATTTCTGCAGACAGACTAATGGCCCATCGGATTAACAGCGGGGGTCCCATTCAAACTGAATGGGACTGCCAGGGACCCCTGCTGTGTTAATCCGATGGGCCATTAGTCACTGCAGAAATGTCACTGAAATGTTTGCAGCATGTACCCAGCATGTACCTGGATCTTGTTGGTGATCGCCCCAGATTTTCCAAGGCAAGTTTAAGTTAAGTTTTAGAATACTCGTCGGCGCACCTGTAGGTACTTTAATCATGTTTTGATCAAAACTAAATTACGCCTTTGTTACACAGACTTAGCTTCTAAATGTTAAAAAGTCACTAGTATATTTTAGCCTAATTGGTGGGAGCGCAGGAATTGTTCTTTGTTTTTCATTGTTACCATATGCCCAGGTAAACATGCATACAGTATTTTGTATTAAACTTTCAAGGAATGCATTGTAGTAAAAAACAGAAAGTATATATGATGAGGATGTCTATTAAATATTTATACTGTTGAAAGCCCTTTATACAGAAATTCAGTAATATAATATAATTTGCATATTACCATGGTTACATGCTTTTTAGGCCCAATTCAAAATAATCTAAAGTGTGCTTTTGCCGTTCTCAAAACAATTGCGTCTTCTCCCACTTCAATTAAGGGTCAAGAGATAACCAAAGCAGCCCTGAAAGAGAGTAAGCCAATTATTATTGGCCAAAATGCAAGTTACAGTAGCATGCTAATAAACTGTGTTGACAAAATTAAGTATTTTTCCTGAATTCAATCAGCTTCATTGTTTTCTTTTTGCTTTGATTATTTTTTTTATTTTGCTGGTTAACATAGGCTAAATGATTTATAAAGATGCATAATAAGCGTTAAAATATGCTACCATATCATTTAAAACAGCTGTGAATAAGGCACATCCTCTGTAAACCAGGTCAATCACAATCACCAGTGATTACTAAAATATAATTCTTTCTAAAATATATATATATATATAAAGCAAAAGCAAGCAGCGCCACGTGATTCTAATGTAAAAATCAAGATATATATAAATATATCTCTATCTAAAAAAAAATATATATATATATATATATATATATATATATTTATATATAAAGATGCTTCATAAGAAAAACATCACAAACCGACACACCAAAAAATATTTTCAAACATAAAACTTGAGGACCCTGATTTTCGCTGCCGACGGCTTACCAACCCGATGAGGCGGTGACTATATGTGTTCACAACTGCCTGTTTATATGCTTTCCTTTCTTTTATATGCTTTTCTCTTTTGAGTGAGCCTGTTTCCTCGAACCTTTTATCCCTTGTAAATAAATGTCATAGATTTTATGCTATGGGTCGTGCGCTTTCTGTTCTTCTTGTTATATATATATATAAAAAAAAGAGGTAACGGTACCGTGTTAGCCGAGCTTTAATAATAAAAAATTAATAGCCGATGCCGTTTTGTGGCTAACGAATGTAATAATAATGTATATAATAATAGCATGAGATATCCAAAAGAGTGTAATGTGGCACACACAGCAGATGTTTCGGTCCTCACAAAGGGACCTTTCTCAAGGCAGTGCTCTGTGAGGACAAAACGTTGGTTGTGTGTGCCACTTACCACAATACACTCTTTTGGATATCTCATGCTTGTGTGCTGTCTCCTTTCTGCCGGACTCAATCCAGGTACTATTACTTACTGTGTGTGTGTGTGTGTGTGTGTGTGTGTGTGTGTGTGTGTGTGTGTGTGTGTGTGTGTGTGTGTGTGTGTGTGTGTGTGTGTGTGTGTGTGTGTGTGTGTGTGTGTGTGTGTGTGTGTGGTCTATCCAACAGTAACTTGCCATCAGAATGTGTTTGGGAGATGTATGTCAGAGTGAGAAGAAGTGTATGTCCGAGAGAGAGAATGGTAAGTGAAAGAGACCGGAGGAATGTGAGAAAAGAGAAGGCAAGAGTGAAGGATACAGCTCCATTTGGCAAGAGAGCCAGGGAGAGAGGAATAGAGAAAGAGACAGAGAGAACCAGATAGAGAGAGAAGTCTGCTTATGCTTTTTGGGCCATTTTAATGATTCCTTCAATGGGGATTTCCACCTGAATACAGCCCAATTGGTCACATCTGACTACATAGAATAAGGCCAGGAGAGAGACAGAGAGAGGTGGGGAGAGATAGAAACAGAGAGAAAGGGAGATGAAAGAAAGGTTGAAGAGGAGGAGATTCATAAGACAGATGGTCTACTGCCTACAGACAAACCCTTCTAGGCCACCATGAACAGAAGATTATAGTGACGTAGTATTTGAGCACACAGTGTTCCGATTCTGCATGAGGATCGAAGATCTGACCTTGAACCAACGTGGAAAAAATGCTGTATGGTGCTCTAAAAACAATTGCAGTATGTGTATACTCCAAAATGTAAGCAAAGTCTTAAGTGGGGTACCACTCCAATATTGACTGGATTGGATGAAGCTGTCCCCAAAAGAAGTCTAGCTGGTCCAATGAAAATCCCACATGCACTGAGGTAAGGAAAAACACACACCTGCCGGTGTCCAGCATAAATAGAACATCTATGTGTATAAGGGAAACATAAGCACAATAAATCCTGATGCCAAGTCAGAGGTAAATAGCAGTGGAATGGACTCACATGGGTAGCAATTCCTCCAGATGAAGTGAGAACCATACACGTCCACTGTCCAGGGGTGTAGTGTTGAACCAACGTGGACAGGAATAATCCAGTGAAACTACTCACTACATTTCATAATCTCTGGGTCTTTTCAGTCTATTGTGTCTGTAGTAGGAAGGATATTGCAGACACCATCTTCTAGATGTCTTTCCCAATTACTAACAGCCCTGAGAAAATGTACTGGGGATGATATACATAGAACAGCGTGGCAGTACCTCAAAAGGATTTGCATGTGATGCCAACATTAATATTATGAATGGGAAGCCACATACAGTAAGCAGGATCTTTCTATTACTCTCCTATCTTGCGTCACTCATCAGTCTGCAGAGAGATTTAGGGCGGGGTAACCCAGTGCAGTTGGCTGGTGGTTAAGAATGACCATGAACAAGATATTTTAGAAAAATATTTATTCACTGGTGAGCGTTGAAAAGCTTGTTAATATCTCTTCAGGATGCAGAAGAAAAGGAATGGATGTAGAACCTTAAAACGACCTGCAATAAACAACAGAAGTGTCATTTTATACATTATGCACATAATATTATTAAAAGGCAACATTTGTGAATTATAAATGATTGTCTACTTGGTGGTTTGATAACATTTTACAAAAGTGTTGCCAAAGTGTTTCTGTTATTTTCTATTTGTTCTGGTGCCATACTGCCTGATTTCAGGGATAATTATAGAGGAGCAATGATTTGCATACTTACTCTCTTTTTTTGTATGAAATAATATATTTGCTGTACTCATCTATTACTAATCTTTCACGGGTTTACAGTGATGACATTGTTCATATCGATGCCATGCAGAGTAGCAGTTTTCTTTTGTCTCAAGATCTTTATTGATGTAAGTTTTCTTGCAAGCCAAGGTCTATTAAAGCAGTAGAGCCAGATGTTTAGCCAGGAATACTTTGGCATTGTATCTGCCACAGGTGAAAAGTGTTAGCTGACAACCGTTTTGACAGATGGATGGAGGCTCTCTCACTCTGCTAATTAATCCCTTGCAAATATGAGAAAAAATCAAATAGTTATGTCCTTTATATTACATTTATATTATGCTGCTTCATGTATCCTGGGGAGGTCTTGTTAATTTTTAACAGTGTAGCCCCCCCTCCCCCTCCCCTTGTTGATGACTACTAATGGTTAAAGGCCTTAAAGGGTTCCGACTTTGTGCTTAGAAAAGGTAACACCTTTAGCCTGGTACAGGATGACTAAGTATTATCCAAACCAGTGATGTCACTAGCAAGTATATATAGTGGGGGTAGAAAGGATAGTGGTGAGAGCTACCAAGGAAGAATTCTGAATGCAACTGCATTATTTGCCACTCATAATTGTTGAAGAGAAGATGTCCTTACACGAGGAGTCTAATCAATGGGACAAATAAAGATCTAGCTTGTACCAATAACTATCCTGGTGCCCTTCATCACTGCCACCACTCAGCATACAAGCCCAGTAAGCACCCTGAGAAGATAAATAGACACTCTGAGCACCATCTTTAAAAAAAATAAGTGATACCGATGTAGACCTCTTTCAGAAGCCGGGTAAACCAAACTGGAATGTCCAAAATATCTGTTTGTTTGTTTCTGTTGGTGGAACTGTTGAAAATGAAAAAATAGACAATTAAAACTTACTGTAAGTTCTTGAACTTTCAATACCGAACCTCTTATTTCTACTTATGCTTTCCTGGTTCCCTGAAATCCCCTAAAAATCAAAACATCATAAACATAATGCTCAGGGATAATTTACTCTGTCCAACTTTGTCATGTCTGTAATTGTAGTTGGTTAGGGAAATGTCTGTATATGCCTTCTGGAAAGAGTTTCAAGTAAATTTTATTGTTCAAATGTGTCTTTCCAGGGAAATTTTTTAAATAAAAGAAATATGAAGTTAATGGGTCAAAAGAAAGCACTTTATAGATGTATTATTGCAGGGGGGAGCAACTGAAGTCCCTAAGGGCCACCAACAGGTCGTTGACTGAGCATCTGATTGAGTCCATCTGTGCTGAAGCAGGAATATCCTTAAAACCTGATCTGTTGGTGGCCCTGGAGGACTGGAGTTGGCCACTCCTGTATTATTGTGTATAGCGTTTTCAAGATCTGTTTCATTGATAATGTTGAAGTGCATTAGTGTACTTTATAAACCCTTTCTTCATGTGCACTTTCTGCAATGTGTATTTTGGAAAGGTCTCTACACCGTATGAGATCTACAAACAACGTCTCTTGTTGGGACCTTAGAAAAATATTACAACTTCTGGAAATAAACTAAGAAAGTAGACTTTAGAAGATTTTACTTTGTCAAGTTTCTCCCAAAATGTATGTCAAATTAAAAGAGCATAAAAAAAACAACTTCACTGGTGCTTTGGCTCTAAAAATATTTTGTGTTTTTGTTTTTTGTTTTGCTGGACCTTGATTGGTTTGGGATTTGTAAACAATTCTGGAAAGTAAAACCTCCAAAAAATAAATGAAGAACCCCCCTCCCCTCCACCTCCCCCCCAAAAACAATCTGACGATGAGCCCTTTTGGGTTTTAGCTCAAATTTTGCTTGGATTCGAAAGTTTCTTCCAAAGTTTTACTTACAGTAAAATTCCAAATGAACTTCACAGTTCACGAAATTCGGATGTAGAATCCATGAACCTTCCAATCCTTTATAAAAACATCTCACTGAAGATATTTGTAGAGATGGTAATATTGTTATACAAAACTAATCATATATACATGTAGGGTTTGCAAAGGTGCAGTTAGGTCACCACTGTGACATATTCAGATATAATGCATTTCATTCCGGTAGACTGATATCAGATCAAAACAGAGGAATTAGAATTACTAGCCGCTCTGGAAGCAAACTGATTTGTTTGTATGCATATCTTTATTTATATAGCGCCATCCATGTACATAGTGCTTTACAGCAGCAATACACGTGACAATATTGTTACACATAATGGGAATAAGCTTCAGACATAAAACAATAGGAAAAGGAGCCCCTGCCCCGAAGAGCTTACAATATAAGGTGTAAATGGGGAGAGCTTCCAGAGGCAGAGGGAGGGTGTTCTGGTAAGTGTGTCTGCAAGGGACCAAGGGCAGTGCATATCAGTTGTATGGTATCAGCCAGTGGAGCTACCCATCTGCTTTCATAAAGAGGTGTGTTGTAAGAAAGGCCTCAAAGGTGGAGAGAGAGGGTACTTGTCAGATATTGAGGGGAAGGGCATCCCAGAGGTGTGGGGCAGTCAGTGAGAAAGGGTTTAGGTGGGAGAGGGCTTTAGATACAAAAGGGGGTAGACAGAATACATCCTTGAGCAGAACGTGTGTGGGACAGGTGAATAGCGAGAAATTAAGGTTGAGATGTAAGGAGGGGCAGAGGAGTGTATAGCCTTAAAGGAAAGGAGGAGAGTTTAATAGGAAGGCAGGAGAGGTATGTCAGCAGGTGAGATTTAAACATCGCTAAAAAGTCATATCACAGTCACCCACCATTTACAGTATATGGGTTCCATAAAAGGGAAGGAAACCCAGCGGTAAGTTTTCTTACAGAAATATTTGTGGATGAGAATCTATAACTGCCTTATTTAAAAAGTCTACTTTTGCTAAATGACAAATTGCTTTTCACGTGTGGGAAACTGGCAATTGTTACCAATACTGAGGCTAGAAAAGACAGATTGTGAGAACAGATGACGTGATGCAATAGAGTCAACCTGTAACATATTGTATGCCAGTGTTTTAAAATCTTTTCGAAATATTGTTAAATGGTGAGGAAAAATAAAATAAAAAAATACTTAAATCGTTACGTCTGTTCCTTCGATACCCGTGGACTCCCTAGAAGAGAGAGCAGTTTTTGTATTCTTTCTGCAGCTGACACTGTTGACGGTGAGTATGTCATTTAAGAACAGAGTGACATTTTATTGTACTTATCCAGAGTAACATTATCACATTATAATCGCTTGATCATAACCCTATGCAGAATGCTGGGTTACTCCAAACCTAAAAAGAAACCTGTGCTCAGTTTGCATTAGTATTTTATTTCATTATTCCCTATTAGAGATGTGTGAACTGTCCAGGATTCGATTTACAATGATAAAAAAACACAAGGGTACGAAATTTCACATTAAAAAAAAAAAAAAAAACTTACCAAAATATCACGAAAATGGTACAATGTTGCTACATTTTTCGTTAATTTTGTTTAAAAAAACGTGGTCACGTGACGAATGTGAAGTAAGAGGAAATGTGTGAAGCAACAGCTGGCAGGAAATCAGCAAGGGAACCCGACTTCAGTGGAAAAAGGGTTCAGGAAAATGACGATGCTGATTGACTCAGCAAAACGCATTGAGCTACTGGGCACCATTGTTGGAGACGACAGGAGGAATTGGAAGTCTGCCACACCAGCGCTATTTCCAGGTTACAAACACACCGGATGTGAAAGGAAAAACTAACCCCTGATGAAGTCGCAGCTGTGAGTGACGAAACATGTAGGGCTAGTCCTTGTTCCTGTTAGGACTCTTTTCAAGGTGCCAATACATTTTTGGAGCCAGGAGCTGGAACCTTGTATGTGGGACAACATTTCTGGAAGAAGACTTTTGCATCCGCACTTCCCGGCATCTATGCGGAAGCACGTCATAGTCAACCCAGGAGTTACAGTTCTCTGCGCGGATCCCCAGCTCCACTACCATCGCATGGCCTTTGAAATCGTCTTTCTATGCGCATATTCATGTGACGCTTGTGGGTTGCTTGATTTTATCTTGCTCTGAATGAAACCTTTTAATACGGAATTATGCTATGGAGCACACGCTCTCCTGTTTGTGTGTGTGTGCGTGTGTGCGTGTGTGTGCGTGTGTGCGTGCGCGCGTGCATGCCTATATGCCATTTTCCAGGCTGTAGGGTTTACCACCATATTTTAAGTTATGGTGGGTGAAAAAGGCAACAAGACACGTGGAAAATGGCAAAGCCAGCAGTACAACCAACTGATGATACACATTAAGGTTGAAACATGTCTGTGAATGGTTTCTCTAGCTTTGCATCTGATTCCCATGCTGTGCTTTAAAGCTGTGTTAACAGCAAGCATTGGCTTATATGGGCTCCATGTAACAATGTTTTTTCAGGCAAAATGTGACACGGTGTGCTCATTTGCATGTAATTTCCCAGAATCCCTTGCTGCAGTGGAAACACTGTAAGCTGGGTGATAATGGTGAAAGGCAGGGTTGCAGACCTGCCTAAGACATGTGAATGTGCTCACAAGTGATCTTTTCCTTTGCTATATGCAATACAGTGGAGGTTTCTTGTTGCCTTTTTCCCCAAAATAACTTAAAATGTGTGTGTGTGTGTGTGTGTGTGTGTGTGTGTATATATATATATATATATATATGTATATACACATACACACACAGTAGGTCCCCACTCATACGGCAGATCCGTTCTAGGCCGCCGCCAGAAAGCGAAAATCGTAGAAAAGCGGAACACACATATATATATATATATATATATATATATTTATATATATATATATATATATAATAAAAAATTAATAGATGATACCATTCTGTGGCCAAGTAAATGCTTTTATTTGTGCGAGCTTTCGAGATACACTGATCTCTTCTTCCGGCGGTGTTACAATGAATAAAGCAAGGTTTAATGTAAAAACAGTGCATCCTTGGAATGTTATCTGTGACTGAAACCTATCCCTCCCGCCTGTGTAGTATGCGATTTATGACTTGAGGTGTTAAATCGTCCCTGAATGTTAGTGATGTAAGAGTGTGTGTGTGTGTGTGTGTGTGTGTGTGTATGTATGTAAATATAACTGTATACAGCGCCCACAGTGTATACAGCGCTTTACAAAAGGTGTGTGTGGTGTGGGAGTGTATACCAATAGTGTGGGTAGGTGTGGAAATGTAAGAGGGTGTTGCCTTACGAAATATATATATTAATTAGACATCTGACATTTCTTCAACATATTTCTGGAGAACAATAACTGCCTATATTTGTCGGGAATGTATACTTTGTGCCCAAAAGGTTATGGTATTAAGAATCCATCTTGAAGGCCATATTGATTGAAGTATGTCTGACAGCCTACTGTTATATAATGACCTACGGTTACAGTCAATGTACAGTACTGCACATTTTGATATTTGTTAGATTTCCCTAGTGACCGTACCAGTGAGAATATTATAACAAGCATTTGTTTCAGAGTTGAGTTGCTTATTGTTTATTTATGCTGCGTTGCTTATTCCAACAACAACAAAAAAAAGATCTGGGGGCAGATGTTCATATACTGGAGACTCCTGTAGTTGTGGAAGCTTATTGTTAATCTCCATGCAATTTGTGAGGGATCTTTCTTAATCATGGATAAATGGCTAAGATTCTCTAACTTTCACAGTTCTGTGATAGGTTAAATGCTGAACTATTGTATCCCTTGTGTGGTTAGCTCAGGTTCCTTTTGCTGTTCAAATCGTTCCCTTCTCTGGTTGGCATTTGTTCTTAGCTCGCTAAAGCTCAGAGAACATATCGATTTACTGTACTTGGATAGGATTCCCCCGGATGCTTCTGCAAAGTAATGTACGAAGTCTGTACATTCATTTGAAAAGGATTTTCAAATTAGATCATATTTGAACTGCTCTTTTCTAACAAAATATCAAGTAATTCAAATTAATACTCGATAGACAGAGATGCAAAGCTGGTGAAGTAGTTGTCTTTGGGTAAATACGCCAGGACCATATCTACAGAGACGTGCTAATCTATGAGACACCTTCTACTATGTGCCCTCTTGCCCAGAAGTTAGCTATTGGAGTAGTATCATTTGTAAAGCATGGTCCAGCAGTCTCTTTAGTGAGAGGACCTGGTTTAAATCTCACAGTCCGATTCTAGTGGCTTTAAACAATTCAATTTTCTCTCAACGCTTAACTTACCCAACATTATGTTATCATTTCTTCAGTGTTGGTATTTAAAGCAGCAGTCCAAACTGCAGGGTTTTATTTTTTTTCTTCCCTTTAATATGTGCATCAATACAATCACTAAAATGAAAAGTAATTGGCTAAGCTGCCGAACGATCTGTTCTCCTGTGATCGATCAGCGAAGATTTGGCTTGTGGGTTCACTAAATGGCTGCCAGTGCAGCAGCAGAAGAGGAGCAAAGATGCAAAGTTCTGTAGGGGAAGATCATGTGACCAGGCAGTCACTAGATACAATTGGTGCACTTCAAGAGAGAGGGCAGGGTTCAAAAAGGGGCGAGTGAGAGTGGAAGGATGGGCTTTGGCGGTGGTAAGCCAGAGCTTCCCACAAACAGGGGAGCTATGTAACAGGGACTTATCCCTGTTTAAATAAAGCAGCTTCAGAACTCTGAGAAACCAGCAGAGGATAGTTGATTGCAGCCACTCAATTAGCTAGTCTCCACCTGGACTAATGAGTGCTCTGTAAAAAGCCTCATGTGAGAAACAGGAGAGGGATTCCTTAGCTCACAATTGGGCTGACACAGGAAAGCAGAGAAGCCTGCACACAGACACTGTCTTGAGCAAAAAGGTGTGCTGAGATCAAGACATCCAGACACCCAGATAATATATATTTCCTGGACACAGAGGATCCAGGAACCTGCCAGAGACTGGCATGGAGGGCTACCTGCTTAAGGTACTTCCTGAGACTTTGGGGTGATAGGCTGGTAATTAAATATCCCTCCAGTCCTGCAGATTGGGTCTGGGGAAGTAAGTTAGCCCTTACAAAGGGATAGGGATTTGCTATTTTGTTGTTTTTGAATGTTTTGCCTGGATAATGGAACAGGCACAATAAAGCCAAGATATAATTTCACCCAATTACAGGGATGAATAGTATGACACTGGAATCTGAGAATTGCATCTTAGCCATTTATATTTCCCCTGTATGGTTACCACTATATATATGAATTGACAATAAGGGACCAAGCATTTGAGCTCCTACAGGAACCTATACGTAATAGTAATAAGGTGGCTGCTTCAGGTGGACATATCGTTTATTGAACATTGCACCAACAATAAGGACGGACCTGATTAGATTGCACCAGGGTCACAGACCTTACTAACCAGCATATTGCAACACATTAGCCATGAAGGAAACCAGCAGGATGTCCCCGGCCAAATGGAAGGACACCGGCAGACTCACTGCCCTAACTAAGGCCTGATGCTGCCTTCCCTCCTATAGCAACCAGCAAGACAAGGGTGTAGCACCAAAGGTGCAATCTGATCAAGACCACCACTATCATCTGTGAGAAATGAACCACATCCCCAACAATTATTTCCGTTTTTCCCCTTTTCTCTTTTTTTTTGGTGTTAAACAATTCCCAGTTCATTTATTTTTTGATTAAGACCTTCCACCAACCCAACCAATAACCAAAGGGTGCGGGAAGGAGGGAACCTAGTCGTCCAAAACAGTCACCTCCTATTTCCATCTTTTATCAATCTTTCCCCCTATCTTCACCCTTACTACCCCTAACCTCAGTTGATGCCTTGCCATTAACCCTGACCTGCCAGGCTACAGCTACCGGGACACCACGATAATGCTCACCTACCTGTCTTGTAGTGTCCTGCGGTCACCTGGAGTTTGCATATTGAGTGGTATTTCCTACCCTACAGTTTTAAAGCGTTCAGGGAGGTGAATATGAAAGCAGGTCATGTTTTTCTCATACTTGTATCAAAGCGTAATGTATCTAAGCACAAGGGGCTCTGGGGTATGATGACATTGTATTCCTTGAAAGGACAGGAACCAAATGAGACTTTATAGAAGGAGGACAAGTGACCACTTTTGGATTGAGGGTGGATGTGGAGCGGGGGGCTAAGAGAACAAAACAAATACGTAAGGAACCGTTTGGGTTCACCCAAGCTCCAGCAAAGTCATTGTGAGAGTTCCAGGGGTACATTCACTAGTAGTCAGTCTATAATTTGGGACTATTTATGAATAATCAGAGTCTTTATGAAACTGGATGTTGTTTGGCACATGTACATGTTAAGGATGATCTGAATGGAATGGGATCTTACCTACATACATCATATGCACACTATATTCATAACACACCTGACATTAATTGTAGCGTATTATGTAATTAGGGGTTTTCGGGGTAGTAACCATGGTGGTGACCGACATTTGCAGTTGTAAGGACATAGCAGAACCAATTTGGAAGGTTCTGATTGTTGTATTAGAATACATTTCTATACTCCGTAACATTTGATTAATCAGCTACAGCAGGGGTAGCCAACTCCAGTCCTCAAGGGCCACCAACAGGTCAGGTTTTAAGGATATCCCAGCTTCAGCAAAGGCGGTCATAAGGACTGAGCCACTGATTGAGCCACCTGTGCTGAAGCCGGGATATTCTGAAAACCTGACCTGTTGCTGGCCCTTGAGGACTGGAGTTGGCCACTCCTGAGCTACAGTATCTGGTGCGGTTTTGGTATTGCTATGGTTGGTTATTTGCATGGGGGGATATTAAACCGATGCACATTTACTTAAAGCAAATGGCAAAAAAAAAATACCAGTTCTTGGTGGTGCTTGCTGGGCTTTTGAAACAACTCGGAAATACCTTGGAACATATAAATGTGATTGTTTAAGGAGAACAAAATATACAGAATGAAACACTTTAGCTAATCTGATCTATTACATCTTGAGTTGGTGATCATAGGAGATGTTATTGTTAAGTTATCGGGTCAATCAAGTGCAGCAAAGCAATGACGTTGGGTATGATTGCTGTAGTTCTAGGTTATTGTGGCCACAAGTCGAAGGGGAATTGAGGATTCCACCTGTCATGTGTTTGTGTGAAGAAGAGACAGGCGAACCCGCCCAAAATCAATTTCTGAGATTGTCTCGCATTCCTCGCAAAATCCGTTTTGCGGTGCACAATCCGCAAAGGGATTCGGGCAGTTTGAGTCCGCGCAGCTTCACCAAAAAACGCCATTGCATACAACCGAGGACGGATTTGCAGAATCCCATCCATGGATTCAGCAACCAGAATCCGACACCGGATTGCTAAATCCGCAGATACGATTCGACAAATCCGTCCACGGGTTGCAGAATAGGGAGGGTATTGGTAATAATAATAAAAAATCCGCGAAACGTGAATCGCCATTTTGACATTGAGCCGCTGAAATCCGCGAACCAACGGAACCGGCAGATCCGCTGCGGATCCAATTTCACCCCCCAACAATGTGCTTGTGTGTAGTTCTGTGTGTAGTTTTATCTAACAATGACGATTATTACCAGTATTAAGGAAGTACAGGCATACCCCGCATTAACGTACGCAATGGGACCGGAGCATGTATGTAAAGCGAAAATATATTTAAAGTGAAGCACTACCTTTTTTCCACTTATCGATGCGTGTACTGCAATCATCATATACGTGCATAACTGATGTAAATAATAAATTTGTAACAGGCTCTATAGTCTCCCTGCTTGCCCACAGCTTCGGTACAGGTAGGAGGCCGGTATTGCTGTTCAGGATGTGCTGACAGGCGCATGCGTGAGCTGCCGTTTGCCTATTGGGCGATATGTCCTTACTCGCGAGTGTCCTTAAAGTGAGTGTCCTTAAACCGGGGTATGCCTGTATAATGAATTAATACTTTGACGAATATCACAGCGACCATGGATTTGATTCAGGAGGTTGTTTATTTTCATTATTGCGTCACTTTTAAGGTTGCTACCGTGGTAACCACATTATTTTTAGGTTAAGAAAAGCTGGTAGGAGACACATTCTAATAGGTAGAATCTCCGGTTGTGCATATTGGGGTTTAAATGGGATATACTGTATGCACATGCGGTTAAGACCAGACATTTATTAACTGGTTTATGTGCAGAAGTGCCAGCACAAATATAAATATTGGATGGTAGCTCTAAGTCACATTAACAACTGTGCCACAGTTATTCCACTAGTGACTAGTCCATTACTGAAACTCATGGCCTGTCACAGAGTGCTGATGTGGAAATGAGAATTTAAAGCCATCTCGCAGACGTGGAATATCAGCAGTAACATAAACAGGAGGAGACAAAGAGTACTCATCCATGAAAATAGGATGAGACCGTGATCCTTCGGTGTAATAATACATGGGACAATGGTCCATATTGACTAAGTGGTGTTATCCCATAAGACAGAGGTTCTCAACTCCTGTTTTCAGGACCCCCCCAACAGGTCAAGTTTTTAGGATATCCCAGCTTCAGCACAGTTGGCTCAATCAGTGGCTCAGTCTTCGACTGAGCCACTGATTGAGCCACCTGTGCTGAAGCTGGGATAGCCTTAAAACCTGATCTATTGGTGGCTCTTGAGGACTAGAGTTGAGAACCCATGCCCTAAGACATCGTTCAGCCCTGGAGACCACCCTACGACCCATGCACTTGGGAGGGCTGGATGTGGTCACCTGGCACAACAGTGCTGAAAAAATATGGGTCCCAATTTCTGGCATTTGGCAACTCCAAATAATCAATCGAATGATATGGGGCCACGTCTTACAGAATCTGGTTAAAAATGTCTCAAAGCATCTTTTTGCTACTGTTACATATCGTTTGCCTATTACTTTAAAAAAGCCAGGCACTGGATATAAAAACATGTACAGCTTCATCCAAGAAGGGACATTTAAATTTGTCACGAGTCTTTAATCTCATCATACTTATTGATTTAAATATTTGTTTGACTAATAATAGTTAACCCTAGTTCAAGTAAGAATTTTTTTTACTGTGCCATATTTGAGGAAATTCATGCTTTAATAATTCTTACATAAATGTGCATCCATTCAGCTACCATGTGGAGGCCATTTTTTTGTACGTTCATTTATTTTGATCACAAGCCACAATTAATCAACTTGTTGTAGTCTTTTGTACACCAACATACTTGTTGTTCTCCTCCTCAAATGCTTGATGATGCTACCGCAACTGGTGGCATTGTGGAGTAATAATGAGTTGTACAAGCTGTAGCGATGACTTGTTGGTTCTGGAACCGGGGTAAGCCGTGAGACCACAACTGCCCCACTGCGAGAGGATTATCACTACGGTTTGGTCCCATCAGAAAGCATGGAACCCCCGCACGACGCGGCAGCACTGTCTCTGGAGTTGCGGATTCAAGCATTTTCACCCGCCGTTCTGGAGACGGAAAGTCTGGCTACACCTGTACCCCAACTTTGGCAAATTCCATGTCGACATTCTAGTCTCACTTTACATATCGTCACAAAGGAGGGAGAGGGAGTAGGGGGTACGATACCGTTTATTGGACCAACAAGTAGTGGAAATGTTACAAGCTTTCCAACCTCTCAGGGACCTTCATATAGTCACTAGCTTAATTAAGGAGATAATTTTTGATAATTATATAATATCCGTCCGCTACCTAAGGGAGCTGCCAAAAGGTTAAAATGACTGTTTATTTTCCCCTCCTTAGATGAAACCTTTAACAGCTCCGCAACCTTTGCAATGTTGTTTTGATTAATTGAAGTCTGATTATGTGCCTCTGCTTAATGTGTTTTTATTAGAGAGAATAAGCTGTGTCCTGCAGTGAATCCTGCCCTCTCTACAGACACTCAACCATCACTCCTAAACGAGCTAATTAGGAGAGAAAATGTTAAAACAAATAGCTTTAAAAAGTTTGGCTAGGCTGTTTGATACCTTAAGGGTATATATGCATCTCTACAGATTCATATAAGCAGTGACAGGAATATAAGCAAATTTTCTGACTGTATCATTGGGTACACTGTAAATCTGTACTCTAAAGGTAATATTATCTTATGATGACTTAACATTAAGCCATACCAATGTTAGGTGGCTTTCAAAAGCTGCCTACCAGCATCTACAGGCATTGAAAGCAATCCTCGAAGATGACAAATATGATATGTGATTTTGTCATGCAAAGAGACGAACACATTTCTGGCACGCAAGCTCAATACAGTATCAAGCCAAAGTATCGATGAAGCAATATTTTCAAGTGTCTTTATTTAATCTGTATTTCATATTTCACTTTCCCATTTCAAGAATGGAATTGGATCAATGAGTGGGATTTTGGGAGATTAGTTTCCTTCAGTACATTTTGTTGTTAATTCATTTTTACACATCACCCCATTGTCAGATCATCAAGATGTTCAAATACTTTGTATGTATTCAGTACTAACTTCATAACATATACCCATGTACCAAATGTGTAGTGACTTACTGTGACTACACTGTGAACATTGTCCAAAGTTGCCGTACAAACTATGTATTCACTGGGTTTTTTTCCACAGCAAAAAATACTGCCATGTGTTTATTTTTATTTGTTTCTTTTTTGAAAATTTGACAATTTTCTCATTTTGTAAAAAAAATTTGATCCGGTGATTTTGGGAATATTTGAAAAATATTTGGACTTTGGCGATAAATGTGTGTGTCTCCTCTTGAATCCACAGTATGTTCCGATCATTCTAGATCAGTCAAAGCAGACGATTGGGTCATTTGTGGTAATGGGGAATTCGGCAAAAAATAGCTCGGTGGCCAGTAGCGGAACTAGTCTTAGATGGGCCCTGGTGCAACTGAAAAAAATTAAAGAAAGGCCCCCCTCTCACTCCGGGGCCCTACCTGTGCAGACGGGCCTTGCACGGAGGTGGAAACAGAGGGAGCCCACCCAGGCAGTGATTGTGGTAGTTGGGTCCAACTTCCGGGGGGGGGGGGGACTAACTTCAGTTTTGGGACCAACTGGGTGGTCTCTCTCCGCTGCCGGGTAAAGCCCTGCATCAGAAGCAGGGCCTGGGGAGGGAATGTGCAGAGAGGGGGGGTCTTTAGAAATGCTGAAAAAGCATAATGGCTATGACTATATGACTATGGGCCGGTAAATGTGGTGGTTCCATTCGGATGCACATAAGGTGGTTCCACCACTGCGATCGACTTCTTCGGCAGATATAGAATTAGCCATGTAGGAATTCTGAGGAAGCCTTATGGCAATGCATGGGAAGAACAGTGTACATGGGTAGGATTACTGTACAATTGAGTTACCACGATGAAGAAAATAAATGTAAAATAATGAGTGTGCTTATTTGAACAGGTCTGTATTAAAATGATTTAAAATGTAATTTGATATAATTTATTAAGCCCTTTATTAAATCCTCCATGCAGCAGTGACCTGTGGCTGCCCAGCTCAGCAGCAGCCCGGTCACTGCAATCTTTCCACTCCCTCCTCCTATAGCAGCAGGGTGGCAGGGAGTGCAAGGGGCAGTGTTAGGGGGGAAGAGAGGGGGAGAATAGGTAAGGGGCGGTGGGCGAGAGGGAGAGAGCATAAAAAAACTGTTAAAGTTATCTGAGTGAAAAGGAATTTCCACAATAAAAATAGAAACTGTGTTACCTTTCAAAGTGAATATATAGTCAATATGGATTAAATAGTAAGCAAAAGGAATGCTTATTACTGCCCCATACACCAGGATAATTACTCCTCTTAAATAGACATCTTAAAAACAAAAAACAAGGGGCACAAAAAATATCCTTTATATTTTCAAATAGATAAAAACATGTGTAAAATACACTAAAATTATTCAAAATAGTTGTATAGTCACAGGGCCGGCCTCTCTTGAGAAGCTGGCAGCGGGCCCCCTCCTCCGGTAGCGCATGTGACGTTGTGTTGTCATGGCTACGGGTCAGGTTCTCATGACAACGCGACGCTGCAGGAGGAGGTAAGACCCCCCCCAAGACACCCCTATATACTGTGACAGAAACCAGGGGTTGGTAATAAACTCCATATACAGGGCTCCCAGGATACTGAACAGTTTCTGTCCTGTCTAAGCTGAACAGGGCAGCCTCGTGGTACAGGCACTCCATTCCACAGTTTGTCTGCTGCCTGTTTTCTGTCACCTGTCATGCTGATTAGAGTTCAGGTATATAAGACCTGTTTCCTGTTTCCTCTGGGCCCCGCCCAAGAGCCTGGAAGGCTGCTGAACTGCAGAGGGGTGAGAAAGCCTCTTTCCCAAATCGCTTCATTCATTCTGTTAGTTTGTCTAAAGACTGCAAAGGTACTTATTTTGTTGGTGGAAGTGGACAAGCCACTTCCAACTCTGAGTCAGGGACATCTAAGTTTAAGTTATCGCTCAGACGAGCAGCTTTTTGTTTGGCTTTGTTTTCTGTTTAAACTGTGGCAGTCTCAGTGCCTGGGACTGAATAAACCAGGCAGTTGCCTGTTTAAAGGAACAGTACGTGACGTCTCATCATTTAACCTACCCTAAAAGACCGTGTTCTAACAGTCCCGGACAGACGGCGGAGCCCCGGAGTAAGCCGTTTGTCACATATGGTGGAGAATGCGGGCAGAACACTGAAAGGTCTGGGGGTTAAAGAACTTTAAAAAAAAAAAAAAAAAAAAAAAGGTTTTTTTTTCTCTCTCTCCAAACAAGATGGAAGACGTGGTGAGTGCGCTGGTACGCAATGTCGCTGTCCAGAAAGACGCGAATGAAGCCCAGCAACAGGCGAGTGAAACCCAGCGACAGCTGTTAATAGCCCAGCAAGAGACTAATGCAAACCAGCAAGAGACAAACCGCCTGCTGAGAGAGGAGCAAAAGCGGTTCGCTCAGGGCTTACAGCAGGAACTCGAGATCCTGAGGGGGACTATCAGTAACCTTCCACTGGCAGAGGCAGCCCCAGTTCCGAAAATGACCAGGGCAAGCCACTACCTTCAGAAGATGGGACCCTCGGATGATGTGGAAGCCTATCTTCTCACGTTTGAACGCACGGCACAGAGAGAGGGATGGCCAGAAGCTGAGTGGGCTGGTCTAATCGCACCCTTCCTAAGCGGCGAACCCCAGAAGGCTTACTTTGATCTAGAGCCAGCCGAAGCTAACGTCTATGCAAAATTGAAGTTCGAGATCCTCGCCCGCCTCGGCGTAACCACGGCTGTTCGTGCCCAAAGGTTTCACGCATGGTCCTTCACGATGGATAAAGCCACCCGAAGCCAGATGTATGACCTCATCCACCTCGCCCGGAAGTGGCTACAACCCGAGATCAACTCAGCAAGCCACATCGTGGAACGGTTGGTCATGGACCAGTTCTTGAGGAAACTTCCCTCTGCCTTACGCCGTTGGGTCAGTCGGAGTGACCCCCACAATGCGGATGAGCTTGTGGCCCTTGTAGAAAGGTACAGTGCAGCAGAAGAGCACCCGCAACCCACAGTCGTGGAGCAACCCCACTATCCGAGGTTCCGGGACTCTTCCAGAGACGGTAAAAGGGTACCGGGGTTAAGGGGCGCTGAAGAGCGGCGACCACCTTCACGCCGCTCCAGCAACAGTGGTTCGCACACTAAGGGCAATAGCCAACATGGGGAGCCGGGAAAAGGCTCTAAGTGGGACACAGACTATGTACCTAAATGTGTAAATTGTCATGAGAGGGGCCACACAGCAAAAATCTGCCCACTAAATGATGAGCCCATGCAATGCAACAGCGTGGAACCTTATTCGCTGTTGTCCCAATGTATGGGCCCTAGCCCAGAGGACCCCTTGAATAACCATCTGTGGGCATTTGTAAAGGTTAATGGTAAGAGGGTTCGGGCACTTCTTGACTCTGGGAGCATGGTCACACTAGTGTCCGAATACCTATTGCCCATTAAGAAGAAACAGGTAAACAGTTCACAAAGAGTGGCAATTTGTTGTATACATGGGGATAATCATGAATATTCCACTGTTGATGTTTTTTTTGAAACAGAATTTGGTTCTTTAGATTTCAAGGTGGGTGTTGTACCCAAACTGGCACATGATGTGTTAATAGGGACCGACTTTCCCCATTTTCTAAAAATGTGGTCCCCAGCTCAGAATAGCGCCCAGAGTTCAATAGCAGACCATAACGAAGTGTTAGAAGAAACAAATCCTTTCCCTTTTTCAGAAATGGAGGTTGACGAGGGCCCAAATAAGAAGGGGGAAAAGGAGGAGTGCTGTGAAATTCCCTTCCCCATCACTACTTTGGTAGGGAATACCCCAAATCAAGATGTTGATCAGGCACTTACCACCCCAGTACAGGATAAGACCCTCGCTGACCTAGAGGTCAGTCCTGGGAGTTTTAAGAAGGCCCAGTGGGAGGACCCCACATTAGCGGTAGCAAGGGGAAATATACGGGACCAGAATAGTACTCATGGCCAACCAGATAGGTCACTTGCTTACCCCTACTTCGAGGTAGAGAACGACCTAGTATATCGGGTTGATAAAAGAAAATCAGTTACAACTAAACAATTGTTGGTACCACGGACATTCCGTAACGTAGTATTACACCTCGCACATAGTCATCCATTGGGGGGACACCTAGGGGTGGAAAAGACAAAAGAAAAGGTTCTCCGAAGCTTTTATTGGCCTGGGGTTCTGGCAGAAATTACAAACTATTGTTCCTCATGCCCAGAATGTCAGATCACCGCCCCGTTCAAAGCATACCGCAGCCCATTGGTACCCCTTCCCATAATAGAGGTACCATTTGACCGGATTGCAATGGATCTAGTAGGACCCCTAATAAAGTCTGCTAGGGGACATCAGCATATATTGGTAATATTAGATTATGCTACCCGATATCCGGAGGCAGTTCCCCTACGTAGCACCTCTGCTAAAAACATAGCAAAAGAGTTAGTACTTCTGTTTTCCCGGGTCGGAATTCCTAAAGAGATCTTATCTGACCAGGGAACACCATTTATGTCCCAAGTAACAAAAGAGCTATGTAAACTCCTAAAAATCAAGCATCTCAGAACCTCAGTCTATCATCCACAAACAGATGGTTTAGTGGAAAGGTTCAATAAAACCTTAAAGAGCATGTTACGCCGGGCGGTCGATAAGGATGGGAAAAACTGGGACTGTTTGTTACCATACCTGTTATTTGCCATTAGGGAAGTTCCCCAGTCATCCACAGGCTTCTCCCCGTTTGAACTATTGTATGGCCGACATCCAAGGGGCTTACTGGATATAGCCAAAGAAACTTGGGAACACGAGGTTACCCCTTACAGAAGTGTAATAGAGCATGTTGCCCAAATGCAGGACCGCATTGCTGCAGTCCTACCCATAGTGAGGGAACACATGGAGAAAGCTCAAGAAGCACAAAGGAATACGTATAATAAGGGTGCTAGGGTCAGAATTTTTTTTCCAGGTGATAGGGTACTAGTTCTGGTTCCCACCGTGGAGAGTAAATTCCTTGCTAAATGGCATGGGCCATATGAGGTCTTGGAAAGAGTGGGAGAAGTAAATTATAGGGTAAGGCAGCCAGGTAGGAGGAAACCTGAGCAAATTTACCATATAAACCTACTCAAGCCCTGGAAAGATAGAGAGGTCTTGTTAACCCTAGTACCCCCAGGTCCGTCAGAGAATCAAGAAACTGACCCAGAGGTTAGCATAGCTGAAACACTGTCCGTGCATCAGAAACGAGAGGTCCAGAGTTTAGTGAGAAGGAACAAAGAAATCTTCTCTACACAGCCAGGTAAAACTAACGTAATTAAACATGACATAGTCTCTGAACCGGGGGTCCGAGTTAACCTTAAACCGTACCGAATCCCAGAGGCCAAGAGAGAGGCTATAAGTTTAGAGGTTAAAAAAATGCTAAAACTAGGCGTAATTGAGGAATCCCAAAGTGGGTGGAACAGCCCTATAGTTTTAGTCCCAAAGCCAGACGGTACAACAAGGTTTTGTAATGACTACCGGAAACTAAACGCGGTGTCAAAATTTGATACTTATCCTATGCCCAGGGTGGATGAACTTGTAGAGAGACTGGGCAAAGCCCGATATCTCACAACCCTAGACCTAACAAAAGGGTACTGGCAGGTTCCCCTCACAGAAAGGGCAAAAGAAAAAACAGCCTTCTCAACCCCAGACGGCCTCTTTCAATATAAGGTGCTGCCTTTTGGCTTACATGGAGCTCCCGCCACATTCCAAAGAATGATGGATAAAATTTTAAAACCACATGTTCGGTACGCTGCCGCCTACCTGGATGATGTGGTAATCCATAGTGAAGATTGGCAGTCCCACCTTCCAAAGGTCCAAGCTGTGCTCGACGCAGTTCGGTCTGCTGGACTAACTGCTAACCCCGCTAAATGCACTATTGGTCTGGAGGAGGCCAAGTATCTGGGGTATTCTATTGGTAGAGGGTTACTCAAACCACAAACACTCAAAGTAGAGGCGATACAAAATTGGCCAAGGCCAGTCACAAAAAAACAAGTAAGGACCTTTTTGGGGTTAATTGGCTACTATAGGAGGTTTATTCCCAATTTTGCAACTAAGGCAACCCCACTAACCGACCTCACAAAAGCAAGAGGACCGCTAATGGTAAAGTGGTCCCCCGAAGCCGAACAGGCCTTTAGAAGCCTGAAAGAAGCTCTCTGTGCCCAACCAGTGTTGGTCACACCTGACTTCTCCAAAGAGTTCGTAGTCCAAACCGACGCATCTGAGGTAGGGCTGGGGGCGGTACTCTCCCAGGAGTCTCAAGGGGAGGAGCACCCCATCCTTTATTTAAGTAGGAAACTAAATCCCCAGGAGAAAAATTACTCCATAGTCGAGAAAGAGTGTCTCGCAATAAAGTGGGCTGTAGAGACACTCAAGTATTATCTGTTGGGGAGAAAGTTCCGATTGGTCACAGATCATGCACCCCTTACCTGGATGTGTCAAAATAGGGAGAAGAACGCTAGGGTGACCAGGTGGTTCCTAAGCCTACAGCCCTTTAAATTTTCTGTGGAACACAGGTCGGGGCACAAACATGGCAATGCCGACGGGTTGTCAAGGATGCACTCCCTAATATCCATGGTCGCTCACCCCTCGAGGTCTGAGCTGGGGGGGAGGATATGTGACAGAAACCAGGGGTTGGTAATAAACTCCATATACAGGGCTCCCAGGATACTGAACAGTTTCTGTCCTGTCTAAGCTGAACAGGGCAGCCTCGTGGTACAGGCACTCCATTCCACAGTTTGTCTGCTGCCTGTTTTCTGTCACCTGTCATGCTGATTAGAGTTCAGGTATATAAGACCTGTTTCCTGTTTCCTCTGGGCCCCGCCCAAGAGCCTGGAAGGCTGCTGAACTGCAGAGGGGTGAGAAAGCCTCTTTCCCAAATCGCTTCATTCATTCTGTTAGTTTGTCTAAAGACTGCAAAGGTACTTATTTTGTTGGTGGAAGTGGACAAGCCACTTCCAACTCTGAGTCAGGGACATCTAAGTTTAAGTTATCGCTCAGACGAGCAGCTTTTTGTTTGGCTTTGTTTTCTGTTTAAACTGTGGCAGTCTCAGTGCCTGGGACTGAATAAACCAGGCAGTTGCCTGTTTAAAGGAACAGTACGTGACGTCTCATCATTTAACCTACCCTAAAAGACCGTGTTCTAACAGTCCCGGACAGACGGCGGAGCCCCGGAGTAAGCCGTTTGTCACAATACACACACACGCAATGCGCGCAACGCATCTTGGGGTGAGCAGCAGCCCTGCGCAAGCCCGGGTCTCCCTAGCTCCCTCCTCCAGCTCTCCCCTTTCCTGTCGGGTGGAAGTTGGATCCCGGCGCCGACAGGAGATGGGAGAGGAGGGAGCATGGGGCCCCCCCCAGAAGAGCGGGGCTCAAGGCACGCCTTGCCCTAAACCCGGCCCTCATGGCGCAGTAACCGGCACACATCAACAGAGAGAAGGGTAAGAGAGATCCATTGGTCAAACCCCAGTGGGAGTGCACTATCCTTACCAGGCGACTATGCTAACTATGTTGAACTATTTGCGTGTATTTTACACATGTTTTTATCTATTTGAATATATAAAGTGTATTTTGCTATTTTTTTGCGCCCCTTGTTTTTAAGTTGCCATTTATGACTGAATAGCATTTACTTATCTCCGAAAAATAAATCCTTTACTGTGTATGTATAGTTATCATGTAATATTTTATACTTGTCTTAAAGGTTTAGTAAAAGATGCACATATTGCAATATATATAAGCACATACATCTTTCATAGCTGGAGGTTTCCAGTGAGTAGATTTGACACATTATTGTTGTTTAAAAGCATTAAAGAAGCCACATTTATTTTGTTTTATCTTTATATAACTTTGCTTCAGGAGGTTGCAATAGAAACCCTGCTTTCTTAGTTCTTATTAAGCAGCAGTTTATTTGTATGTTTACCAATATATCAGAAGTTTGCTCGGCAAAGTAAGGGAAGTTTCCACTTGTACCATTAGTCCCACTGCACCATAACGCCAGAGGTTGTGACTAGAGATGGCTGAATTTTGGGCGGTGAATTTGGATCCGTAGCGGATCGCCAGATCCTTCAGTCCATGGATTTCAGCGGATCAATGTCAAAAAGGGGCGATTTGCGTTTGACAGATTTGTTATTATTATTATTATTACTGTAACAGCGACATATCCCTGTTTAAATAAAGCAGCCTCAGAGCTCTGAGAACCCAGCAGAGAGATAGTTAATTGCAGCCACTCAATTAACTAGTCTCCACCTGGAGAGCTCTGTAAAAAGCCTCATGTGAGACACAGGAGACAGATTCCTTAGCTCACATTTGGGCTGACAGAAAGAGAGCAGAGTAGCTGGCACACAGACACTGTCTTGAGCACAAAGGCTGTGCTGAGATCAAGACACCCAGACACCCAGAGACCTATATTTCCTGGACACAGAGGACCCAGGAACCTGCCAGAGACTGACATGGAGGGCCACCTGCTTGAGGTACCTCCTGGGACTTTGGGGTGATAGGCTGGTAATGGGAATATCCCTCCAGTCCTGCAGATAGGGTCTGGGGAAGTAAGTTAACCTGTGCAAAAGGATAGAGGGTTGTTGTTTTTGTATGTTTTGCCTGGATAAAGGAACAGGCTCAATAAAGCCAAGATATAATTTCACCCTAAAACAGTCTCCATTTGCATACCTCTGCACACATCTCTTACAATTACCAATACACTCCGCAGATTCCGCAATCCGTAGACATATTTGTAGAATCTTACCCACCAACGGATTGCTGAATCCACGGATTGGATTCTACAAATCCGTCCGCGGGTTGTATCCAATGGCGGTTTCTGATCCGCGCCGGTTCAAACCGACCAAATCCATTTGCGGATTTTACACCGTGAAATGGATTTTGGGGAGGAAAATGCGAGAAATTCCGGGAAACAGATTTGGGCGGATTCGCCCTTCTCTTGTTACGACCCATATTTACTAAGCAGTATTATTGCATAAGACACCTTCCCGTGCTGGAAAACACCTTATTTTCCAATCAAATGGAAATGAATGGACAGCTTGGTGTCTTCCACCACCGTAGGTGTCTTAAGGAATAGCACTGCTACGTCAACATGCCCTTACATGCTTTCTCATGTACATAGCACTGGATTCTTGTGGGAGAAACAGGCGCCACAGCAGAGTGACGAGTGAGGGCAAGAGGAGTCACACGCAAGAATATACATCTTCAGGGATTAAAAATATATATATATTGCTGCTGGAAATGCAATGGTTAAGTGAGTGTACCTCCCTCTGGAGGTCATTTATCAATGACACTTGTCTGCAAAAACCAGAGTGAAGAAAAAACGAATGGCGAACTGCTGTTCTTTATTCGTGCATGCAGAAAGACAAGTATACCCCTTTCTGCATGCACGAATAAAGAACAGCAGTTTTACTCCACACCTGGCTCCCTGGCTGTGCGCCATTCATTTTTTCTTCTACCTGTACCTGGATTCTGGATCCCTCGTGGCTGGCACGCCTGTATATCACCCCTGGAGATGACGTGAGTGGTTTTTTCTCATGGATATTAGACTCTTATGGTTAAGTCTGACGACTGTCATCTAGTACTTACAAGTCTATATTTCACCCACCCACTCCCACTGGTATCTCCAGGGTTAATGTTTATTATCCACTGAACTGGATGGAGTCACCCTGGTTTGAGCACCCTATTTTTCTTACTTAAAAACCAGAGTGAAACTGGTTTAAAAACACTGCTTCAGATTAATCAATCAAAAATATCTCATTGGTTTTTAAGAATATGTCTGTCTTTATTAAATCTATCACAGTTTTTTGTCCCAGTTTAGTATTATTATCGTTTGTGTAAAGCACCAACATACACTGCAGCGTGTATAATGCTGGTGCAGAGATTTGATAATTACATAAACAGAATGACATGAAAACATGCACAAACAGATAGAAAAGGTAATGAGGGCCCTGCTTATGTGAGCTTACAATCTATAAGGAATGAGAGACATTGAAACAAAAAGGTCAAGTGGCTGCTCTTTGTGGGACGGAGTATACATCAGGATGGTGTATGGTCCTGCCCTGATGAAAGGTCCATATGGGACCAGTAACGTTGTCTTTCCACTGTTCTTGGCTGTCACATTCAAGGGGAACTTCATTATGTACTTGTGAGTAGAGCTCTACTTTGTATCTCTATCTTAGAGGAGACCGGCACTTTGAAGAAATTGTTTGTCTGTGTTGGCTGCACACGCAGGTTGCTCCTCGCCTAAGCGTGATTGAAAGCTTTGTAAGTCAGAGCCAAGGTTTTAAATTCGATTCTAGAGAATATGGGAAGCCAGTGTTGGGATATGGGTAGTGGAGCAGCAGAAGTGGAGCAATAAGATGAGTCTTACAGCAGCATTGTGGATGGAATGTACTTGGGATAGGCGAGCAAGGGTAATGTCAACTTGGAGAAGGGTGCAGACGTCAAGGCGGGACAGGATGAGTGAGTGAATTAGGATTTTAGTTGCATCATGAGTGAGAAAAGGGTGCATCCTGTCGATATTTCGGAGGTGGAGTTGACAGAACTTCGGGAGGGACTGAATGTGAGGAATTAAGGAGAGATCAGAGTAAAAGATGACCCCTAGACAACGGGCTCAAGGTGCTGATGAGGTTGTGGAGTTATCAACATTGAGAGAGAGTTTGGAAGGAGTGGAAAGGAGAAAGAATATTAGCTCTATTTTAGACATGTTAAGCTTTAGGCAACGGTGGCACATCCAGGAGATGGCAGAAAGACAGTTGGTGACATGGGACAGAAGAGAGAGGGAGAGGTACATTGGCATAGACATGATACTGAAAGCCAACAGATTATATTGATTCACAAGAGAACAGGCGTAGAGTGAAAAAAAGCAAAAGATCAAGGACAGAGCCTTGTGGCACCCCAACAGAGAGAGGGAGGGAAGAAGAGGAGACACCCGAGGAGGAAACACTGAAGGAGCAGTTAGATAGGTAGGACATGAACTAAGAGAAGGCTGCCTCATGGAGGCCAATGGAGTGGAGAGTGTTCAGGAGAATGGGGTGTTCTATAGTTTCAAAGGCATACAAAAGGAAACTTATCAAATTGTGGCGCTCTAAATATTCAGATATCAATCATATAAAGTGAAAAAACAGTGATACTTATGTAAACATATAGGGAGATGCAGCTGTGACCCGGTTGAGGTTTGCTCGGTCAATCCTCTTGATATGAAATGGCGATGAAGTCTCCGGGAAGCGCAATATATGTGAAAAGAATAAAATAATGATAGTGCAATATTGTTAAGATAAAATTAGTGAACTCAAATAGTGATGACACTGCTCTCTAAATATATACTCACAAACGTGTGAGGTTTTGCAGGCACATAAAGGTATCTTTTAAGGCGTTCACTCAGTCCCCAGAAGATGCAGAAATCAATGTTTCCCCGTGTATATGGACTCCCAGGAACCTTATTTAAAAGATACAACTGGACATAGTGCAGACTGTATGTATAATTTATCAAAAGTAATTAAAACAAGTTACACTCACATTGTTTCAAATACAGGTAAGCATTTTAGATCTCAATGGATCTCTCCGGCCGGGTGGATGGTGTCTCCGCTTCCCCTCTCTCGTGGCGTGCGTTCCACCGGTGCGTTCCATCAGGATGAAACCTATGTGGTGAAACGCGTAGAGTGACGCTCTATCCCTGAGACGGCTGGAACCCCAGGAAGTGGACGCGGCGGATGACATCACTTCCGGTGTTTGGAACGCACCGGTGGAACGCACGCCACGAGAGAGGGGAAGCGGAGACACCATCCACCCGGCCGGAGAGATCCATTGAGATCTAAAATGCTTACCTGTATTTGAAACAATGTGAGTGTAACTTGTTTTAATTACTTTTGATAAATTATACATACAGTCTGCACTATGTCCAGTTGTATCTTTTAAATAAGGTTCCTGGGAGTCCATATACACGGGGAAACATTGATTTCTGCATCTTCTGGGGACTGAGTGAACGCCTTAAAAGATACCTTTATGTGCCTGCAAAACCTCACACGTTTGTGAGTATATATTTAGAGAGCAGTGTCATCACTATTTGAGTTCACTAATTTTATCTTAACAATATTGCACTATCATTATTTTATTCTTTTCACATATATTGCGCTTCCCTGAGACTTCATCGCCATAGTTTCAAAGGCAGCAGAGAGATCCAAGAGAATTAGTAAAGAGGTGACCCTTGGATAAATAACCCCGTGTGTGTTTCCTAGCTTTGTCCCGGGTAGAAATTCTAACAGCAAAGAACCCATTTGAAGGGTAAAAGCGAGACAGGTCCTGAAGACACTTCAGAAATACCAGACGTTTTCAGTTAGAAGCTAATAAGGTGAACACTGCGACAGTCATGCAATTCCCGTGACCCCTTTTAAGTTAAAGACGACCCCTGGTTAGAGACTAATGATTGATGCAGTGAGATTTGTGTGGACATTATCTCTTTCTGTTGTGGGAAAGCGAAGCAATAAAAGTATCCCGTAGCTAACTTGTGCGTTCACCACAACACCGGGCAACTACTTTGTGTAGACCCGGAAACTTCAATAAACTGAAAAACTTGGATTCAACATTTTGGAGTGTACCTGAAGTGTCACTTTGTCTTTCAATGGCCTTGATATGCTGCAAGATCCATTAACGTTTCTCAAGTGTCTGACTTGTAATTGACTTGTGGTCACTGCTGGTGTATTTGGACTGGTTCTATATTATGAGAAGTAACTGAGTGGTGAACAAAATACTTTTTGTGAAGAGGAGAGTACAGCACTGTAGGTAGCACAGCTCCAGGCGCAAGGTGACTTTCAGAACATGAAATCATGTATTGCTAGATCTACACAGCTATGTTCAATTCAGGCTTCTAACGTGACGTTACCTAACACAGGAACAGACGTTATGTTCCCTGAGATTAATGCATATCCTCAAAGCTAATGGTTTGAAAAAACAACGGCCCTTTTATATCTCATTAGCATAGGCTTAACATCATGATATTGTAGCATAATACTGCATTAACTTCCAATAACGTGACATTAAGTATATGTGAGCTTTACTCCGATCCAGACCCTGAAATGGGTATTTTTAACTCAAGTTGAGAAGAGAAGAGAGGGATGTAGCCAGGTCCCCCCCCCCCCTCTGCTCTGCGACCCCCCCCCCCCCCTCCTTACCTCCGCTGCCGGGAGTCAGCGACAGACCCGCCGGCACATCTGGAAGGTGGGGGTCGAGCAGGGAGTGTTCCGGCGCTTCGGAGGTCCCCAGCGGCTCCCGAGCAGGGCGCCGCCATCTTGCGTGAGTTCGCGCATGCGCAGTGAGCTCCGGCGGCCCTGAGGAGTTGCGCATGCGCAGTGGTAAGCGCGCGAACCCTAGCCTACCAGGGAAGGCTCTTGAACGGGACTACAAGTCCCATGAGCCTTAGGAGCGCCCCCATGACACCAGGGAGCCAATATGGCAGGAGGAGCTCCCTGCTTGCAGGGTTTTGATACATTTCGCGCGCGCGGGACACAGAACAGTCAGGACCAGGAAGAGCTAGGGGAAGGAGGTGAGTGCAGGGTCTGTGGCCCACTGCATTAGGCCAGCAGCCCCCTAGGCCCGAGTTAGGTCCTGAGCCCCTTACAGTTTGTGGTGCTGCAGGGACAGGCCCTAGGTTAGGGACCTTGCCCCATTAGTGCCAGTGTCAGTTAGGGACACAGCGGACGCTGCGCTCCCCGAGAAGAGGCTTGGGCTCAAGCCTATGCCCCAAAGTGACAAAGACTATCTCCAGGGTGGGATCGCCCCTGGCGGACCCTCGTGCAAGGAAGGGCCGGATCGCAGACGGGATCACCAAGCGGCGGATCCTTTTTGAAGTTTCTTGCAGGCCCGAGTGCTGCAGGTACCTTCATAAGTGCAGCAACAAATCACCATATATATTCTCACATAGTGGCAGCGCTGACCACGGGACAAAGGGGTTAGACTGTGGACACGGTGTGGGGGTACACGGTGGTGGGTGCAAGGTACACTCCTAGTGGGAGTGAATGACATTTGGGACTTTGGTACATAGTGGTACAGTTATTGAAGTTGATGTTCTATAGTTAATGCACGTGTAAGGTGTTATGGTTGTTATTCTGCAAATACAGTAACCTGGTTATATATATCTCGGTGCATATACTTATTGTATATGTGGGTCCTGTGTAGGCAATCTTCTACATTCCTAGAACCCTACACAGGTGGAGGCGTTGACCGAAGAAACGTTCCAGAGAATCACCCCAGGCTCTCACTAGCGGAGGCTCAGACCTCCTGTGAGCCTGACAGGTATACTGCACCACACCTGGTAACACATAGGTGCCCCCTCACATACATTGTATCTGTGATTGAGGTAGGGGGAATACTCGTTACAGGGAAATAACGCTATTTAAGTTTAATTATACATAACTGTGGTGTTATATCCATCCAGACTTTGTAAAAGTCCTATTTCAGGGTCTGAATGTGAACAGCTCCAAGTTTAGGTCTTACGGACTTAAGTATAGCACCAAGCTGTTTGTCTCAGTTGTCTTCAAATATATATATATATATATATATATATATATATATATATATATATATATATATATATAGGCAATACGATACCGTGTGTAGACGAATATCAAAGGCAGCACTCCAGAAGATTGTCAAAAATAATGTATTAAATTAACAAGACATCATTCCAACGTTTCGGTCCGCGAGCGGGACCTTTATCAAGGTGATGTGCACCCATCTTATTGATGTCTCAGACGGAGCGCCTATGGTTCTTTATCATCCACTATATATATATATATATATATATATATATATATATATATAGAAGAGAATACTGAAGTGAGTCTGTCAATCTTTCAGAGAGCAAGAGAAAGCCTTTATAGAGTTATGGTCCGGTTGACTAATAACAGTCTGTCAGAATAGTGGCATTGTATTTCATATTGACAGTTATAGAAATGTATAATACATAAAACCTTTTACAACTTTCTCTAGACATATTTTATCTCTGCAAGATCGAAGGTCAGTTATTGTATAGTTGTTTTTTCCCTTATTCTTTGCAATGTAAGATTCCAATTAAAAATTGAACTTCTAAAAGAGCGGAGAAAAGAAGTAGGGATGATAAAAATACTTTTTGCTCAGCAGAGAAAATATAAGGTACTTTAAAAAATAAATGACAGCATTTTTTGCAGTGATAGACACATATAGATACATACAATTCAGTGCTGCAAGGTTCTCAGTTCATTGCAATGCACTGAAGCTCAGACTGACCGCATAACTGGTAAAAATGCTTATGCTTTCTCTGTGTGTTGTTATTGTGATGTGTAGGGTGAATGACTTGGAATTTTCCAAAATCTGAAGGATGATCAACACAAAGAAATAAAACTATGCACTTTTTAAGCTGGACTCAAACTCATTTCACAGGAGAATGATGTCTTCCAGCAGTTGTACAGTCCAAATTCAGATGTCCTTAATCTGTTTTCATCAATCATCACTCAATATAAAACATGGGTACTGAATAGAATACCTAAAGAGATTATATAACATTCAAGGTCCTCCTTCTCTCCTTCAGAGAAAGTTTGTACTGTTTGCCCTGCTCTATATATGATTTATTGGTGTAGCTCCACACCTGAGCCATTTGTGACACCTGGTTTTCTATATGTTCATTTTCTTTAGTGACCCTGTGAATCCAGTTCTTATCTCAAAGTAAGACAAAACACAAGGAAAGTGATATTTAGGTTTGAGTGATATCTTGCCATCATCTTTCTCAAAGTAAGACATTTATTTTGATTTCATCTTCAGTTCAAGTTGTAATTAAAGATGCATTGTTGTATCCTCACAATGAAGATCTAAAAACGAATGTATAACTCCTAATTACTGCATTCTGTCATCAGCTATGTGTACTAACCAATAAAAAAAAGCATACAACATTTTATGTTCCGTTATATTATTTGCTGTGCATTTCGTAGTTGAAGTTTGGGATTAACTTTTGTAACCTTCATGGGGATCCTTTATGAAAGTCTTCCAGCTATTAACTTGAGGCATAAATCCAAACGATCAATCCCATTGATTTCAATAAGAAGGTTTTTCCTTGGTAAATTTGTTTCCGTTATTTGCAGCCGGGAGACTGATAAAATGACTTCCTCAGTCTGCTAAGGAGATTCTGAACAAAAAGGGCAAAAGCATACGGTATGGGAGGTTGTACATTGAACATTCATGCTGTCACTGCCATGTTACATACCACATCCAATAGCATGTTTCATTTGTCCTATTCTTACAAGTCCAGCATATGTTGATAAGTAGAACAGGGGCTTTAACGCACCCTTGCACTTGGTATGAGACATTTGGTTATGACCATCCGGCTGTGACCAAGTCACCATCTGCGTTTGGCCGGAGAAGGACCCTCTGCTGAGGCCAATCAGCTGCTGGGCCGTCTGCCACCGGCCAGTTCTACAATAAGGTAAGTTTTAGGGTAGGGTGATAACTTAGGGATTTTAGTGGTTAGGGTAGCGGGTTAACTTTAGGGGCTTTAGGATAGGGGGTAGCACAGTATGAAGGGGTAACATTAGGAGGTTGTAGGGTAAGGGTTAAGGTTAGGGACTTACCTTACCTGTGACGTGTCCCTGCAGCGAGGTCACTTGCAACAAAACGCCAGTGGAGATTTGGTCGTGGCGAAACGGCCGCAACCATATGTTTTAAACTGCTTAAACTACAGGACACTCATGCTAACATCAGCTACATTCTTGGTTAAAACCAAGCCAAGTGACACAGCTTTGGGTACGTAATGTGTATGAGGCTCTTGATTACACATGTTGCATTTGGTTCTTGTAAGAGCTGAGATATATGGCATCCCTGCCTGCCCGTATGGTGAGGACTTTGCTTTGAGAGCTTCTGAATTATTAATCCAAGCTGCTCCGGCCATGAGTGTTAAACGCAGGTGGCATCATGTTTCTCATTTAGACTCAACGGCCCATATTTACTAAGCAGCGCTATTCCATATAACACCTTCGGACGTAAAAAAAAGAAACCGTACAGCCCATTAATGTGAGTGGGTTATAAGATGTCTTCCAGCACCCAAAGGCCTCAAATGGAATAGCACCACTTAGGCAATATGGACCTAGATGTTTAAAATGACGTATATTTACTATAGGAGTTAAATAAAGTTTCCGATTCACTTTACAATAAAATTATTAAGGTTGATCTGTTTTTTCTTTACAGAAGTCACAGGATACAATATGTACTTTTGTACCTGTTTTCTACCAGCTTTGCAAACGGAGTCATTTTGGATAATAGTCCCACATATAAGCTGTACTCCTCTGTACCGTGCATATATTTGCATTATAGAGTTATCCATAATGTAAATTACCAGTGCTTTATAAGAATAAAATAATTTTAAAAATTGCCAATTTTGTCACAAAAAAATTACGTGAAAACGGGAGACATTGCAAAAAAAATTTGGCAAGCATTAAAGTCACTGAGCGAGGTAACTTGGCCCTTTAAATACTGCCATTTTTGCTAAATGCTGGTAAAAAGTGGCAACATTTTGGCGTAACTGGCAACATTGGTGATATTTCGAGCAGTGTGAACTGTCGTAAAAAAATCCTGAAAACGTAAAATTTTGTGAGAGAGAAAAAAATGAAGACATTTTCACGTCTCTACCTATGACTGACCTGCCATCTAAGAACTCCAAATGTAGGTATCAGCACTTAGAAATAACCGTATCCCTGCACATTCTGGAGTCAGTGTGACAGCTTGATATACAGTATGATAATTTTCTCAGCCATCGTCATAGAGAAGCCACTGACACTAATTGTGTTTGCCTGCTGTCATAAACAATTTTTGTAAAGGTCATAAAATATTTACATTATTCTGGAAGTGCCAAAAAGGGCACATTTACTGCAGTTTTCTGCAAAAGCATTATCATTGAGCATAATTTGCTGCAATACAGCAGTATTCAGGCTTTAATCTTCACAATTGTGCAGGATCAAGGGTAAACCAGTATGTCAGTTTAAAAATACAAATCTGCCCCACATTCCAACACAAACACGCTGATCTTTTCATATATCAACTTGTATCCAACACAGAAATATATTGTGGCAAAAATAACAAGGTGTTCATAACACAAATAAGGATGTTTTCAATTATTTTTCTCTGGGCATGTTTTCGTTTTTGGTGGATGCTAGTGAAAGCTCAAAGAAGAAGTCTTTTAGTAACCTTAAAATGTTAGCTGCCAGTGTAAACAAACAGGGTGCTTTCAATCTAGCTTTTTATTTTTACCAATTCATAACATTCAAGCTAATGGCAGTTTTACATATTTTTCAATGTTAGATGTTGGTGTTTTCAAGTGTGCTTTCGCAAAACTTTGTCTCAAATGTTTAGAGAATGTCACTTTTTGGCAAATGGGCACATTCTTCAAACTTTAGCCAATGTTGACTCTTTTTGACCATTTTTTGAAGTATAGAAAAGGGTTGGCTACTGACTGAGCCACCTGTGCTGAAGCAGGGATATCCCTAATACCCTGTCCCTTGAGGACTGGAGTTGGCCACCCCTGCTGTTAATGTTGCATGTTAAAAATGGAATTGATGTTGTCATAAGCACGTGGCTGAGCGATGTTATTTTAATGCTTTGCCAATATAGCTTGAGCAGCACATTTTAGTAGAGTGTCGAATGAGGCAAATAGTTATTTTGTAAAATGTCAGGAAGTCTATCGTTGGATAAATCCTATGGTGTTAGGAAGCAAATAAACAAACTGAAACAATTATTTAGATGTTTTGTTGAGCTTCATTTGCAGTTTCTTTAAACATAGGTTTGGCCTTCTTTTAGCCACACAGTATATTATTTTCTAAATGTAAACCGACTGTAAATCTCCAGATTAAGATGTTCATGACCGATCTGTTTATCATTCTAACCTTGTTCTTTATTATCATTCTTGTTTGTCTGCCTAGCATGACATCTGTGTACCAATGAAATTAAATCCCTTTGGAACTATTGGCAGGTACAGTGTTTCTGTTGAGCATAATGCTCTGTTGATGGCACAATCACTGCACTAGCAAAAACACAAGTCTGATCCAAAAATGTCACTTGTTGGACAGTGAGGATGTTAAAATTAATCCTTATAGTGTAAGCGTTATTTCTGTATTTAATTGACATATATTTTAGATTGCTCTATATCAGGGATGGTATCAGTCTTTGACATGAGCCACTGATTTAGCCACCTGTGCTGAAGCTGAGGTATCCTTAAAACCTGACCTATAGGTGGCCCTTGAGAGCTGGAGTTGGCCACCCTTGCTCTATATCATTAACGCTCTGTACTTTTTCACATCAAAACTTATTTTCTCTGGTCTCAGTGGGATTTAGTTTGGTGAAAAGCTGATATCAATATCTGGTCATATGTCTGCACAATTTGCACTGTTACTCAACATATTACTATTTTAGGATTGTTATGATTATTCACTATTTTTTTGTTGGTGCCTGACACATTATTAAGTTAAAAGGCATCAGTACATAAACATTGTTGAATTCTGTTTAGAAAGGGAACTTTGTAGTGTTTCATCTTGGAATCTATATTTGGCACAAAGTTCCCATCATCTAATACAGGGGTGCTCAGCTCCAGTCCTTAAGTCCCCCCAAACAGGGCAGGTTTTCAGGATATCCCAGCTTTGGCACAGGTAGCTGAATCAGTCCCAGCGTCAGCACAGGTGGCTCAATCAATTCCTGCTTCAGCACAGGTGGCTCTGATTGGGCCATCTGTGCTGAAGCTGGGATATCCTGAGTACCTAACCTGTTTGGGGGGCTTGAGGACTGGCGTTGAGCCCCCCTGGTCTAATACATTGGCACAACAGGTCGCATTGCAACCAAAGTTGCAAATCCTTTTTACAAGCTATGAGAAATTTGAGAAATTTCTCTCAAAGTGATATGTACAGTATTCAAGTAAGAATATCATCATCACCTTCAGCCCTTCTCGATCCACTGCTGGATCTTGTTCCACATTGATCCTCCAGGTATCATGGTTACAAGCCGCTCTTCTCAAACACATTTTCTGATTCATCCTCCCATCTTCCTTTTGGTCATCATCTTGGTCTTTAAAGCTGCAGACCAAGCAATATCCTACATGTATGTTTTTATTTTTTTAAATAAATCAAATTCTGTTCTATAAGAAAATACTTGTAACCACTCTGAATTACATTTTTAATGTATAATAATGTAACAAGCATTTTTTGTTCCTATAGCAACCATTTACAAAGTCACATCCCCTTCCTCTTCTGAAGGTCCCAATGGTAACAAAGTAGTGATAATACAGTAGCTTACATTGCAAATAAAAGTGGAACTGAATCTCAAAGTTACATACAGTAGATCTAATTGACAATGTTAAAATCTTCTGTGCAGGTGGGTTTATGTTACTAGCGCTGGTATCCCTATGTAGTATCGCTGCTCATCTATTACATTGCTGATGCCAATTCCTTGGGTCAATGAGACTTGACAAGTTAATAGGAAGCCAGGCATTTGGAAACTTCAGATGAAAAGGTTTTATCCACACGCTAATAAAAACAGAGTTTTCATCATATTCTGTGGCTGCAGGAGGGTGCTGGCCAGGGTGCTGATGAGCATCTGCTCTGCACAGGATGGGCGCCAATAGCCAATTAGCCATACCAATGACATATGCAACACTGGCACAAATTAGCACTGGATTACTTGCACTATATGGGTCATCGTCAATTGATAGTTTTCCCTTTCATGAAACAAGGTAAACGAATGCAAGCCAAGGGATTGTAAAATAACCCAAGAGCAAGAAAGTAGCAGCTCTACTGGGGTAGGGCCCATGCTTTATGTCTTCCTTTTCCTTGTGGATAAGTATTGAAGGGACCATCTGGTGTCAGAGAGATTTGAATACCCCCAAGGCAGCGTTTGCATAGTCTACTGAGGTTATATGGGAACATGTCTATAAAAATGTCCCAAAATCCAACACATTCAGCCAATGTTGCAGTGAACAGAAGCAATCAGTGTGCTTTACTTTAATGGGATATTGGGCACCAATATGTTAATACTCGGTAATATGCTGTATCAAAGAGCTCAATCTGGAACTAAGCAGTTTAGGCAGCAGTAACAATAAAAATGTGTCAGTAACAGCAACTAGCAACATTACTGCTACTTCTCAACAACAGCCTTTTGTTTATTATTTGCATGATTGCAATCTGGGCTGCTTGTGCGTCCCGTGACTTTTATTTTGAATTGTTCACATTTAGAAGTCCTTGTATGCTCTGCTTGAGGCATTGCAGTGCTCCTACCAAATGTTGCATGTCACAGCATGTGTCATCCAATGCCCATAAGTCACATCGGAAAGCCTGTGTGCCCTTGTGCCCTTGGGGAAAAAAATCACACTACTGACCATAAAAATTACAATCAATTCACAGATAACTTATTTATTATTGGGCTATATTTAGAAGTAGCTGCAGCATCTGATCTTTTGGACATTATGCCACATGACCATATAGTACTCAGTATTTTCACTGTTATGCTCTAATCCCGGGGTGGCCAACTCCAGTCCTCAAGGACCACCAACAAGTCAGGTTTCAAGGATGTCCCTGCTTCAGCACTTATTGAGCCACCTGTTTGAAGCAGGGATATCCTGAAAACCTGAGCTGCTCTAATCTGCAGTTTGTATGTTTCCAAACCAAGATAAACATAACCAACATAAATCTAAGGATCACTATAGACATGGTTGACATGATTGTCCCGTGTTGAGGAAACATTTTAGAACAGCCTCAAACTCATCTTTACTCAAGATATTTTTGCAACATTGGAATATTAAGAGGAGCACACACAATGACAGTAAATAAAGCCTGGGGTGCAACGTAACACTGAACAGTAATAAATGATAACATCTAAGGTAGAGATTTGCGAGTGTCTTCAGAAGTGCTTCAGGAAAAGCATTTTCACTAAATGTTGCATTTTGCAGAATCCTATTTATAGGTTATATTATAGCTTAGTATAGAAGGATTTGAATTCATTTTTAATTTGTTTAGTATCCTGTGTAATTGTGCCACTTTGAGTTCTAAGACTGTGGACGTGTTGCATATTCTGTTTCTGTTTGAATCTTCTAGCCAAAAGCGTATCACTTTTCTCATAAAAGTTTTGGTTTTAGCCACAGCTTTTTTCGTGCTACTTTACTATCTACCGGGGTGCTAAGTTTACCTCTAAGATTAACAAGGGTTAGTTGTGTATTTTTGTTTAAGTTGCGTTAATGTTGCATTTCTAGTTTGTGTATCTGTTCTGGTAAGTCTTGTATCTCTGTAGTTCTTTGTCTACAGCATAGATTGTAGGTTTACGTCCCACCAGGGCTAACAAAGGGGTACTGGCATCAGGCCCAACAGGATCAGAACCCACAACCTCTGTTATTCAGCACAGCAGCTGGAATAAACCAGATGCTGGGAAGAGTCCCTGCACTAGGAGTTTGTAGGTTACATTCTTATGAATCAAAAAAACTACTTCATTTGTTAAAACCTTTGCCGGGTTCAGATAGTTAGTTGTATGCTGATATTCAGATAATCTGGGAGAGCTTGAATTCCAAAAATGTGTTTCTTGTATGTCATTGTAACCCTACATTCTCCAGAATTCAGATGGGGCTCACTTTATTTTTCTAACATTATTTCCCTTTAAGTTCAGCTATACTGTCTTTAAAGATGTCATGTGTAGTGCGTGAAGGGAGGTCTCATTTTGACAGGATCTCAGCATGTTAAGAAAAATAGGTTTTGTGATGTGGAAGTAGTATATGTCACAGTCTCCTGTCTTTGATCAGCCATACCATTCAGCAGGCTCCTATGTGCCAGTCCATTGCTCTCATGTAAATCCTTTAAAAAAAAAATATGAAGAATCAATAACGCAGAAATAACAGGGTTTTAACAAGAAAGAGGGACCATATCTCACCTGGCATTGTAAGATCAAGACTGAACTTCGCAGGGTTTACCATTGCAAATATATCCCCTATGTAAAACTAGGAGGTTTCAACTCTCTCCCCCCCCCCCCCTCCTCTCTAACTCTCTGTGCTCCTCCTCAAACTCTCCCCACTCCTCCTCTCTAGCTACCCCATTCTCTCTAACTCTCCCACACTTCTGTCTTGCTCTCCCACCCTTGTGGTCTCTAATGCTCCAGCTCGCTCCTCTCCTCTCTCTATACAACCTCTCTAGCTATCATTCTCCTCTGTAACTCTCACTTTCCCCCATTCCTCTCTCATTCTCCCCCTCTCCTCCTCTCACACTCAATTCCCATTCTCACAGTCAATCCCCCTCCCCTTCTCTTTCACTCAATCCCCCCATCCCCTCTTACCTTGACTTGTGGGCAATGTGGGATCGGAGTGAGGCCTCGGGTCCCACATCGGTGGGAAACTGGGGCCCCGTTGGCGGATGCAGAAGTGGGCCAACTTCTGGCGCTGACCGGAACATGGGTACACCGGCGGGTGGGGGCTTGGTGTGAGAGCCCCACAGCAAACAAAAGCCCTGGCAGCACAACACAAAGTTTGGGCCAGCTGGCGCTCCTTCCCCACCCCAACCACATTCAGCCCCCTGGAAAAACAAGACACAATTCACTACTGTTTCGGCCCCACAAACAGGACCTTCCTCAGGGTAGTGCCTGAGGAAGGTCCCGTTTGTGGGGCCGAATTGTTGGTGAATTGTCTTGTTTTTCTACAATATATTTTCAACTATTCAAACCTGAGTGCTCTCTGCTGATTCCCGTGCAAGCGATATTGTATGCTTATTTATTTGTTATGGGACATGCACCTACTGTACAACAATTGGAGTGCCGGCTATATATATATATATATATATATATATATATATATATATATATATATATATATATAGAATCCAATGCACAGCCGGCACACCATATGCAAGTAAATAAGTTTTGGTGCTTATCCCATAAAGCAATAACAGACCATACGATACCGGTTGCAACACGACATCAAGGGACAGCACGCAGGTAAGTAAATCAAAAATGTTCTGTATTTGATAGAAGACACAAAAACCGACGTTTCGGTTCCCCAGTGGGACCTTTCTCAAGGTGGTGCAATTGAATGCAGTGCACAATACATATATATACCCCAAACCCCAGTGCAATTCAACAAAACCAATCACAGTTAATTAGCCTCACCTGCCTATGTGACATGCATCCACAGTATCAGCAGGTAAAGAGCGTCCATTTTGAATATATTAACTCTATATTTGTTTACCTGATATGTGTTTAGGCATGCGCAAAAAGGCTCAGGAATTGCATAATGTTACTGCTAAAAGACTACATAAGTCTGCCAGACCCAGCGATATCTTGGATAACCGGAGAGAGTGCGCATGGGCTAAACTGATCTGGAGCTGATACCTGGATAGATTAACTATTTCAGGGACGTGCAAAATACACATTGTAACTGCAAGTTAAGCGAAACATGTGAAACACCTGATGTGCTCACCGTAAATGTGCAAAAAAATGTGAGGGATTAAAACATATATACACACGTGTGGATGACGTGGCTGACTAGAATCTAGGACAATATATAAATGCTGAAAGCACTCAGCCATATAACGCCTAATGCATAGTGTAAGAAAAGATAATGCAATGATGACTCTATGCATCATGTCAGGAAGCGACACCTTAAAAACCAACAAAAATACATAATGCAGACAATGTCAAATAGAGAAACTGGTAATAAATTAGAATACATGCTGTGTCACACTCTCAGCAAACATTGCTACAGGTGGCTCTTGACTAAAAGGGACCTGAGGTATCTGACACACTGTAATGCACAGCATACATAGAAAGTGAAATAGTGCATCAAAGCATAATCATTTGCACAAACAAAAAAGACAGTATATAAATGCTGAAAGCACTCAGCCATAGAACGCATAATGCGTAGTGTAAGAAATGATAATGCATTGATGACTATGTATCCTTTCAGGGAGCAACACCTTAAATTGCATTTCCTCCATCATGTCAGGCACCTTAGGTCCCTTGCAGTCAAGATCCACCTGTGGCAATGTTTGCTGAAAGCGAGACACACACAATTTATCACTAGTTTCTCCATGTGACAGTGTCTGCATTATGTGTTTATGTTGGTATTTAAGGTGTCGCTCCCTGAAAGGATACATAGTCATCAATGCATTATCATTTCTTACACTACGCATTATGCGTTCTATGGCTGAGTGCTTTCAGCATTTATATACTGTCTTTTTTGTTTGTGCAAATTATTATGCTTTGATGCACTATTTCACTTTCTATGTATGCTGGTGCATTACAGTGTGTGAGATACCTCAGGTCCCTTTTAGTCAAGAGCCACCTGTAGCAATGTTTGCTGAGAGTGTGACACAGAATGTATTCTAATTTATTACCAGTTTCTCTATTTGACATTGTCTGCATTATGTATTTTTGTTGGTTTTTAAGGTGTCGCTTCCTGACATGATGCATAGAGTCATCATTGCATTATCATTTCTTACACTATGCATTAGGCGTTATATGGCTGAGTGCTTTCAGTATTTATATATTGTCCTAGATTCCAGTCAGCCACGTCATCCACACGTGTGTATATATGTTTTAATCCCTCACATTTTTTTGCACATTTACGGTGAGCACATCAGGTGTTTCACATGTTTCGCTTAACTTGCAGTTACAATGTGTATTTTGCACGTCCCTGAAATAGTTAATCTATCCAGGTATCAGCTCCAGATCAGTTTAGCCCATGCGCACTCTCTCCGGTTATCCAAGATATCGCTGGGTCTGGCAGACTTATGTAGTCTCTCAGCAGTAACATTATGCAATTCCTGAGCCTTTTTGCGCATGCCTAAACACATATCAGGTAAACAAATATAGAGTTAATATATTCAAAATGGACGCTCTTTACCTGCTGATACTGTGGATGCATGTCACATAGGCAGGTGAGGCTAATTAACTGTGATTGGTTTTGTTGAATTGCACTGGGGTTTGGGGTATATATATGTATTGTGCACTGCATTCAATTGCACCACCTTGAGAAAGGTCCCACTGGGGGACCGAAACGTCGGTTTTTGTGTCTTCTATCAAATACAGAACATTTTTGATTTACTTACCTGCGTGCTGTCCCTTGATGTCGTGTTGCAACCGGTATCGTATGGTCTATATATATAAATATATATTTATATATATATGTATATATATATATGTGTGTGTTATCAATATAAGAGATATCTGGCACTTAGTAAAATGACTCACATGACCATCAGGTTTAGTTATCGCTTTCGGGAATAATATTCCTCTTTTAAGCTCCAGTACTATTTTAGCATATACAGAATATTACAAGAAGGAGGTGATATAATATTGAATTACCGCGGCTCTCATCTCATATATCATTTGTCATGTTCCCTCAACCGCTGTCTGTTAGTTTCCCTTCATACCACTTAGATTGTAAGCTCTCCAGGGCAGGGATTTCCTTTCCTATTGTCTGATCTTGTTTGTGGCACGTATTGTATTATAATTCCCTGTACTGTATTGTCTCTCTTGTAAAGCGTTGAGTACAGCTGTGGGCGCTATATAAATAAAGATATACATACAGTACACACATACATACATTTGGATAACGCATTAGCTGGGGAAGGAGCATATGCAAGTGATGGGTTCCTCAATCTTTATTCCATTAGAAACGTGTGAAGGTGAGGTGGTCAGTTGAGTGACCGTAGTGTTTAGACCTTGGTGAAATGTCATCCTATAACGCACACCGGCCATGCACCCGAAGCCTACACAGCCAACTGCCCCTTCATCCACACTCCAGCTCAGCAGGCCCCACATAACAAGTTGTAATGAGTGATTAAAAAGGCAAATGCCACTGTAAACATTTATACATACAACCTAAAATTGAGGTTTATTATCAAAGTCTTATCTTCTGATTCAATAACATTTCATTGTTCAGCATAGCAGATGCTCTCTTCTGCTGAAGTGTTTTTTAGTTTCCGTCACCTTCTGTGGACAGAAAGTCCTGTACAGATCAGCATTTAATCATTGTCGGCTGGTTCCCGTCTTGATCCTCTGTCAACTCGTCTGCTCACCGTGCTCCATCTCACACGTCTAGGGAGCGTGTCTGTTCTGTAATGGCCGGTTACACTCTGTTGTTCTTCGGCCGGCATTGCAGACAAGCTGAGATTGCTCAGAAATTGGCTTTCATCTCCCTCTGTTCGCAAAATCACTGACCTGCCTTGATAGGAGGCAATTAAATTAAAATTGAAATAATACAGTTAAAAACTCACAAACAAATATGGGTAATAGGCACGTAGGACACTAAGGAGGGGTCAACAAGAGATCAGCTAGCTGCTGAAACAGTTCTGCTAGTCTGCTGTAATGTAGATCCTCCCCAGCTGCAGCAACATCTCCAGAAATCCGTCTGGTCTGCGCAAACACAGGAACGGAACGGCAGAGTGTCAGCTGGGCTTATCCCTCTCCGACGGGTCACCTATAATGCCGCCCTACGCGTTTCACTACTCCTGGTAGCTTCCTCAAGGGATACTGAGGCTACTAAGTTCAATTCCTTTTAAAACCAGCAATATACCTAATACCTGGCATGTTGGAGCCCATGAGTACTGGAATTGGCCACCCCTGTTTAACAGTATGCTAATTCTAAGGAAGATGCACCATGACCAACCATTGGTTTCTTTCATT
Source organism: Ascaphus truei (assembly GCF_040206685.1). Lineage (NCBI taxonomy): Eukaryota > Metazoa > Chordata > Amphibia > Anura > Ascaphidae > Ascaphus > Ascaphus truei. The sequence goes on from NC_134498.1 coordinate 38,598,886, forward strand.
TTTAAACCTTCCAGTACAACACGGGCCATGCTACTAATTGCCCCTCTATCACTGAAGGTGTTAAATATATCATAGTAAGGTGCAGAACAATACAATGCGATTTTTCATTTAGTCAGTTGCAGACAATCACAGGTCATAAACATGTTTTACTGATGCACTGACACAAAGGAAGGGTATTTATCTTCATGTTGATTGCTTTAGACGATAAGAAGTCGAGGGCACGGAAAGAATTATTGTTTAAATTATTTTATCCAAGAAATAAACCATAATACGCACATTTTATAGCTAATATTTCAGAGGTGGCATGCTTTTCAATAGACAATATATTATAAATTAAACCAAGATAATGCCGGAGTGTTAAAACATGAAAAATTATCCATTCCCTTCCTAATAATGCAAAAGTGATTACAGTGCATGAATGAATGTCAATTTCTCTTGAAATAAAGAGGAAAGAAATATGAACGAGCTAACACTACTTTCTAGAAGAATAAGTCCTGTGTTCCCTGACTGTTTTCATCTTCTTCCATGTTCCTTTTCCAGAATAGTGCTGATACAGGAAGAAAAGCATTGTAAATCTGGAACACACTTTGTCGAGTTCTTTACAATTAGATTTAAGCTTTTGTTCAATTCTATTATACTGTCATAATACTATTAACATGTTGTGCATTGTCTCATGTTGGTAATCGCTTAGGCTTTGTAATTATTATTTCCTTAGCTACTCAATGAAAAGAGTATGAAATGTGCCCTTATGGCTAAATTACATATAAATTACATATATTGTTTCTTTGGAGATGGAGCGGCCCAGTGAGTAAAGACACTGACTCTGGTACTGAGTTTGAAGCAGGGAACCCGGTGTCGGCTCCTTGTGACCTTGGGCAAGTCACTTTATCTCACTTGCATCAGGCACCAGAAACAAAGATTGTAAGCTCTACGGGGCAGGGACCACCGCGTTAGTAACGGGGTCGCGGGGAAAAAAAATGGCCGCCGCACTGGTGCATCTTCACCCTCTCCCCCCAGCAACACCCTTCACCCCGCGGGACAGGAGATGGGAGCGGGGATGTCCCTCCGGTCCCCGCTTCCCCCTGTCATCGCGTGACAGCCCGCGGGGAAGGAGATGGGAGCGCTGATTTCCCTCCGGACCCCGCTTCCCCCTGTAACCGCTTACCTTCTCCCCACCGTTGTCCCCGCCTGCGTGGGAGGAGGGGGGGGAGCGGGTGGTGGTGCTGGTCGCGGTCTTTCCTCTGAATTGAACTCCCCCCCCCACCCCTTCTGTGTAAAGTGAGAGTGTGTGTGTGTGTGTATGTACAGTATACAGTATATGGGAGAGAAACTGTGTGTGTGTATATGTGTGCTGTGTGTGTGTAAGTGTGTCTAGGTGTGTCTAAGTGTGTGTCAGTGTGTCTAGGTGTTTATAAGTGTGTGTAAGTGTGTGTGAGTGTGTGTGAGTGTGTGTGAGTGTGTGTGAGTGTGTGTGAGTGTGTGTGAGTGTGTGTGAGTTGTGTGAGTGTGTGTGAGTGTGTGTGAGTGTGAGTGTGTGTAAGTGTGTGTAAGTGTGTGTCGGTGTGTGTTTAAAACATCACCAGTACAATGAAAATTAAAGAAAATGCACAATCCTACAGTATTAACTCATTTATTGATGCATTGAACAAAAAAGTACTGTATTTAAAACACTAATTGTCGTGTTGTTCATTTCTCATAAATATTGTACTGTAAATAAAGTACTGAACGTTAAATAAGTTTTGGCTCAACACACAAAAAACACATATACTGTAGTATGCACTGTAGATACAGCACATACTGAAAACCGTGTAATGCACTCTGTGCTCATGTAACAACTGTACATCAAAAAACATACTGTACTGAACATACTGTAATAAAACCAGCTGGAGATTACACTTTAAAAAAACTATTAAGTGTTGTCTGTTTCAGTGCATCTCTTTTCTTCTTTTTGACGATTTCAATGATTCTTTTTAGTTGTAGGATTGTTATTGAATCGACGTTTTCTGACTCTAGAAATTGAAGTCCTGTTTGTAATCCCACCAGCGCCTCTGTAATCTTTGGTGGCGGCTCTGTTTCCTCATCCTCATCGTCTTCTGTAGTATCCAGATCAGTATTTTCACTTGTAAGGCTTTGAATGATTTCCGAGCCCGTCATATGTTCATGAGTAGGACAGCTGCTGTCCCCATCGACCCAAGAGTCAATTGTAGCCCCACTTTCCGTATCAAGGAACAGTTCCATGACTCGTTCGGCATTGGCAATTTCCTGCTCTGTGAGGCCTTCGTTCTGTGTGTGCTGTGTGCAGTGTGTGTCAGTGTGAGCAAAGAGCAGTGTGTGTGCAGTGTGTGCAGTGTGAGCAATGAGCAGTGTGTGTGCAGTGTGCAGTGTTGTCAGTGTGAGCAATGAGCAGTGTGTGTGCAGTGTGTGTCAGTGTGAGCAATGAGCAGTGTGTGTGCAGTGTGTCAGTGTGAGCAATGAGCAGTGTGTGTGCAGTGTGTGCAGTGTGAGCAATGAGCAGTGTGTGTGCAGTGTGTGCAGTGTGAGCAATGAGCAGTCTGTGTGCAGTGTGTGTCAGTGTGAGCAATGAGCAGTGTGTGTGCAGTGTGCAGTGTGTGCAGTGTGAGCAGTGAGCAGTGAGCAGTGTGTGTGCAGTGTGTGCAGTGAGAGTGTGTGCAGTGTGTGCAGTGTGTGCAGTGTGTGCAGTGTGTGCAGTGTGTAAAAAAAATTAAATACATTTTTTTTTGACACGGGAGACACGGGAAAACCGCGTTATAACCGAATCGCGGTATAACGAGGCGCGTTATAACGGGGTTTACCTGTATATATAATGCATTTAGAAAATGGCTGCACACTCAGTATTAAGTAATTAAGTATCCTGTCTGTGTCTGTGCTAGATAGAACAAATATGCAATTTAAAGAAAGACCAAATGGTCTAATTATCTGCAGCTGACAAAATAAATGCAAAGATAGAGGGTGTTTGTTGACCCATAACACATGTTGGGGACATTTCAGTCCCCAAAGGGACCTTCTTCAGGGGTTGCCAAAACGTCGGGCTCCTGTGTGTTATGGTAAATAAACACCTATTTTGCATTCATTTTGACTGGTGCAGATAATTTGACCATTTTGGTATTTTCTTTAAAAAAAATAATATATAACAGTTACATACATGCGAGCACATTCACGTCTCAGACTGTTCTGCAACCCTGATGTCACCATTATCTCCTAGCATACAATGCTTCCTCTGAAGCTAGGGATTCTGGGTAATGACATGCAAGTTAGCACACAATGAGCAAATGCTTCAAATCCATTGTAACAGTTTCTGCCTGCCGTATTGCCCAGCTTTTCAACAAAGTCTGGGTTAAAGAAATGCATAGCCAGTAAACCTACTCACATTTATCTAAATTCTAACTACAGATAATTCATGAAGAACCTTGTGTGGGCTTGTCATGTTTTATTTGACTTCTCCGATGTATGATATTGTGTGCTCATAAGATTGTTCATATTATTAAATGCATTTGTTCTGCAGTAATTAATACTTTATTGCATCAGATACAGTGAGCACCAATTGCAACACAGGTACAATGGAAACCATTGTCCCCATAATAGACATGTGTGATTTATTATACCTTCAAAATTGGAGTACAAAGAAGAAGCTGTGGGATTGAATCTTCTTCCTGCTTAACTATTCTCCTGGGGTTTATGGATCTTCAAAGCTGAATATGGACAGCTTGGAGCTTCCAAGTCATTTTTTTCTTCACATTTAACGTATGTTTAAGCTTTGGAGACTTCCACAAACATCTCCCTACATCTGTAATATTATATATATAGTGATGCTTTTCTTTTGTGGTGTTAAATTGTTGAGACTAACTGCTTTGGAAGGTAAACTCTTCACGTTTCCTGTTCTGTGGTGCATGACCCCCGGGACTGGTTTAGAGTTGCTCTATAACTTAGAAGTCATAGTGCAAAGAGCTGTTTAGGGAGAAAAAATATGTTTTTGTGAACATTTTACACATTTCTAGACCAGGGGTACTCAACTCCAGTCCTCAAGCCTCACCCCAACAGGTCAGGTTTTCAGGATATCCCTGGTTCAGCACAGGTAGCTCAATCAGTTCCTGCTTTAGCACTGGTGGCTCAATCAGTCCCTGCTTCAGCACATGTGGCTCAATCAGTCCCTGCTTCAGCAAATGTGGCTCAATCAGTCCCTGCTACAGCACAGGTGGCTCAATCAGAGGCTCAGTCTTTGACTGAGCCTCTGATTGGGCCACCTGTGCTGAATCTGGGCTATCCTTAAAACCTGACCTGTTGGGCACCCCTGTTCTAGACCACAAAACATGATGTGAGGATACAGAACATGCAATGCCATTAGAATACCATTAGAATACCCTGGTATACTGTCAAATGACCTCAAGATAGCGATCAAATATCTATAGAAGGCCAGTCACATGCAATTAAATGGTCCCAAACATAGTAGATATACTGTAATGTAGGGTTTTTGTGCCCGTCAGCTAAGCCATTTCTGTTAAAAATTAAGCAGGCTGCCTTCCCACTCTGGGATTCCAATAAACCAAAGACACATTTTCCATTAACAGTACATCAAACAAAAACAGAAGATAAGGGTAGACTAGTGAAGGCTCTTCTTCTATGCAAACCAGGTACATTTTTCAAAAATTACTAGCAGGCAACATTGTGAAAACATATTATTAAACAAATTATCAGCACATCACAATTATAGCCTTACAGTAGCTCCCAAGAGAATTGTACTTACTGTTCAAAATTGTACGGAAAAAAACGCCATACATTTTGATAATGGATTTTTGGCTGCATAATTTTGTCATGTAAGTCAAATTTGTTGATTTTTATGCAGTACTTTCATTGTTGTTTACACCTTCGGCGATGGACGAGTTAAATCTAAATAAGATTTAAATGACCCTTTGAATGCCTCAATGTCTGAGATTGAATTATTATTGACTATTCAGGAACGATTTAATTAATACCATTAGATTACACACCATACCAATTTATCTCTGTTATTTGTGTGTGATCTCCTTGCAGCAAAAACAAAAATTGAATAACGTTGCATTTAAACTTTAAATTACAAGACAGATTGGTGTAGATTAATTAAAAACAAGTAAACATCACTATGAACAAATCTGACATATTTGTTGACGAGTTACCGGAAAAACAATATAAAGTTATATTTGTGCATCTGCTATGAGGCGTTAAACTATTAATATTGTCCATGTAATGACTGATTAGAATAAGTACAGTAGATGTTTTCTTTCTTAAGTATGTATTTATTAGAGATATTCACTTGACCCCATGTTTTGGTTCTTAACATTTTCATATTTTGGTTTTTCCTAAAGTCCTTTGGTTTGGGTTCTGGTTTAATGGCCAAATATAAAATAAATAAATATGTAAATATATATTAAATGAAGATGTTTTTATAAATATGTATTAAATGTTATTTAATTAAAAAGCCAGTGGCAACTCTTGTATCCTTTTATTTGATGAGTATCTAAATACTATTATTTTTTTGTTTATTTAAAATATATATATATTTTACACACTCTATACATATATTTACAAGTGTAGTACAGTACAAAGGGTATATATATATATATATATATATATATATATATATATATATATATATATATATATATATATGCATATATATATATATATATATATATATATGTATATATATATATATATATATATATATATATGCATATATATATGCAAATCCAGAAATGCACAACGCTTTCCATGTCATAAAGACAGATGCTTATCCCATACAGGTCCAATAGTCCAAAAATTACCAGGTTTGACACTGGCAAGGAGAGACAGCACACCGAATTATTCCAAAAACATATGTATTAAAACATATCGGCACCGCAACCAACCAACGTTTCAGTCCTCAGAACGGAACATTCTTCCAGATAATGCCTTATGTATGTGTGTGTATAAAGCAGAAAATAGCCGTGTTAGTCCAGTTGCGATAGTGCAGAATAAATGAGTTCTTCAGTATTAGGTGATACCTTTTTTATTGGACTAACAATTTATGTCATAGGACAAGCTTTCGAGAGTTATCCTCTCTTCTTCAGGTCTAGCAATACTGAGCAATACTCAGTATTGCTTGACCTGAAGAAGAGAGCATAACTCTCGAAAGCTTGACCTATGACATAAATTGTTAGTCCAATAAAAAAGTTATCACCTAATACTGAAGAACTCATTTATTCTGCACTATATATATATATGTGTGTGTGTGTGTGTGTGTGTGTGTGTGTGTGTGTGTGTGTGTGTGTATATATATATATATATGTGTGTGTGTGTATATATATATATATGTGTGTGTGTGTATATATATATATATATATGTATATATATATATATATATATACATATATATATATATATATACAGTGTTCGACAAATCAACCAAAAATCTACTCGCCTAACCAAAAAATCTACTCGCCACCTAGTCCCGCCCCCTAGTCCCGCCCCCTAGTCCCGCCCCCAACCCCGCCCCTAGTCCCGCCCCCAACCCCACTTTAAAATAAAATATATAAATAAAAAACATTTAATAAATTCCTAGTCAGAACAACATTCGTTTTTGACAAATGTATTTATTGTATTACATTATACTACAATTAGTCCTTGTTACGTGTGTGTGTGTGTAAATGTTGGATCTAGAATTAAAAGCCAGGTGTGAATGACTAGTTTCCTGAACCCCTTAACAAGTGTCTGGATGCCCCCGCTTCACAATATCTAAAGCAGCAATCCCACCTGGGATCTTACCTGATCCGCAGTCCCTCAATGTCCAGGTACCCTCATTCCCGCAATGTTATACATTGGAGGGGAGGTGTTCCCTACCTGTCTTCTGGGTTAGGGGGGGGGTTCCGATGTCTTCCATGTGAACCTTGAGTCAGATCTGGAAGAAAGCAGTATAGGGCAGTTAAGATTTTGGTGTAGTATAGGGCAGTTAAGATATATAGGGTAAATAAGAGATCCAGATCCAGAGTGTGAGTGACAGAGAGAGAGAGTGTGTGGGGGAGAGGGAGAGAGAGAGAGAGTGTGGGGGAGAGAGAGAGAGTGTGGGGGAGAGAGAGAGTGTGGGGGAGATAGAGAGAGAGTGTGTGGGGGGGAGAGAGAGAGTGTGTTGGAGAGAGAGAGAGTGTGGGGGAGAGAGAGGGTGTGGGGGAGAGAGAGAGAGTGTGGGGGAGAGAGAGGGTGTGGGGGAGAGAGAGAGAGTGTGGGGGGAGAGAGAGTGTGGGGGAGAGAGAGGATGTGGGGGAGAGAGAGTGTGGGGGGAGAGAGAGGGTGTGGGGGAGAGAGAGAGGTGTGGGGGAGAGAGAGAGAGAGTGTGGGGGAGAGAGAGAATGTGGGGGAGAGAGAGGTGTGGGGGAGAGAGAGTGGGGGAGAGAGAGAGAGAGTGTGGGAGAGAGAGAGTGGGGAGAGAGAGTGTGGGGGAGTGTGGGGGGAGAGAGAGAGAGTGTGGGGGAGAGAGAGAAGAGTGTGGGGAGAGAGAGAGAGTGTGGGGGGAGAGAGAGAGTGTGAGGGGAGAGAGAGAGAGTGGTGGGGGGAGAGAGAGAGTGTGAGGGAGACAGAGGAGAGAAACGGTGGGTGACACACACAGAGGGTGGGTGATACACAGAGAGAGAGTGGCTGGGTGAGTGACTGGCTGGGTGAGTGACTGGCTGGGAGAGTGGCTGGGTGGGCAGGGGTGACTGGGTGGGTTTGGGTGGGTGAGTGACTGACAGGGGCAGGGGTGACTGACACTGACTGGGGCAGGGGTGACTGACACTGACTGGGGCAGGGGTGACTCACACTGACTGGGGCAGGGGTGACTGACACTGACTGGGGCAGGGGTGACTCACACTGACTGGGGCAGGGGTGACTGACACTGACTGGGGCAGGGGTGACTCACACTGACTGGGGCAGGGGTGACTGACACTGACTGGGGCAGGGGTGACTGACACTGACTGGGGCAGTGGTGACTGACACTGACTGGGGGTGGGGGGGTGACTGACACTGACTGGGGGTTAGGGGGGTGACTGACACTGACTGGGGGTGGGGGGTGACTGACACTGACTGGGGGTGGGGGGTGACTGACACTGACTGAAGGTGGGGGGTGACTGTCACTGACTGGGGGTGGGGGGTGACTGACACTGACTGGGGGTGGGGGGTGACTGACAGTGACTGGGGGTGGGGGGTGACTGACAGTGACTGGGGGTAACTGACACTGACGGGGTGGTGGGGGGTGACTGACACTGACAGGGGGTGGGGGGCTGACTGACACTGACTGGGGGTGGGGGAGTGACTGACACTGACTGGGGGTGGGGGGGGTGACTGACACTGACTGGGGGTGGGGGGTGACTGACACTGACTGGGGGTGGGGGGGTGACTGACACTGACTGGGTGGTGACTGATTGGGGGGGTACCTCTGGTGTGTCACACATTCTCCCATACACACAGACACACACACAGACACACACACACACACACAGACACACACAGACACACACACACACCAGACACACAGACACACACACAGACACACACACACACAGGGGGGGGAGGAAAGGCTGTGACCAGCACCACCACCACCACGCTCCTCCCCCACCCACCTGCGCCCATCTCCCGCTCGTGGGGGGAGGGCAGGCCGACATCCCCCCCCCATACCTCACGCGGGCATAGTTTGGGGAGGTGGCAGGCACGTTGCGAGGTGTCCCCCAGCGGGCGCCCCAGGGGACAGTCAGCCCCGCCGTGGCCGCCACTGCCCTGCTCCCCTCGCCGGCATGAAGCTTGTGGTCGTGCGGGCAGACGGGCAGACAGGCCCCCCCCCCGACACCTCATGCTGCGCCGTCATGAAGATAGCTGGGCACACTCTCCCATGCACACACACACCCATGCATACACACAGACACACACCCATGCATACACACAGACACACAGACACACACGACAAGGGGAAGAAGAGGAAAGGCCGCGCGACCACCACCACTGTCCCGCTCGCCCCCCCCCCCCCCCGTGACCATATCCAACCCCACGCGGGGATCGGCAGGAAGTCGGGGTAAGCGGGGACAGGGACAGAAGGGGGGGACACCCCCCTACCATCTCCTGCTCCGCGCGAGAAGTCGGGGGTAAGCGGGGACAGGGACAGAAGTGGGGGGACCACCCTACCACCTCCTGCCCCGCGCGGGGATCGGCGGGAAGTCGGGGTAAGCGGGGACAGGGACAGGGACAGAAGGGGGGACACCCCCCTACCATCTCCTGCCCCGCGCGGGAAGCGGGGAGGAGGCTTGCAGGAGGCAGGGAAGGATCAGAGGGGCCGCAGCAGGCAGAGTTTGGAGAGTACTTACTCTCCAATAGATCTCTGAAAGAAAGAATGGCCGCTCGTTGGGGGCGGGCTCATATAGAGCCTGCTCGCCGCACCCACAAAGCCTGGGAGCGCGCGCCAATCAGGTATCAGGTAGGTGGAGTTTTTATTTTATTTATTTTTTCAGCGCGAGCAGGGAAAATTTCAGCGCGAGCAGGGAAATTTAAAAAAACAAGCACGTGTTCTGCTTGGGCCAATATTTACTCGCCCGGGGGTTAAATCCACACGCCCTGGGCGTGTAAATGTATAGGATTGTCGTACACTGTATATATATATATATATATATATATCTTATACTATATTAGTGAAAGCACTGTATGTTTGCCTGCCTGGATGTCCGGTGTCCCTAGCGGCAATCTCATTGGTCCCTTGGCCCGCCGCCCCCGCACACCTCTCATTGGCTCACACACTCACACCACCCCCTTGGCCCGCCCCCCACACCTCTCATTGGCCTGAGGCGGAGTGACGGGCCAAAGAGGTCCAAAAAAAAAAAAAAAAAAACAACACACACACACACACACACACACACACACACACACGGGGGGGGGGGTTTACATACATTAGCGGGGCTCACAGTGTTAGCAGCACATCTCCCGCTCTCTTCCCCACCGGTCCCGGAGGCTCCGCCTCTCCCTGTTTCCCGCGCTTTCACCCCCCCCCTCCACGTGGGAGCTGCCGGACGGGTGAGTGGAGCGGTCCGGACGGGGTGATGTGAGCGGTCTTCACGTCCCCTCACCCCCCCTTCACCTCCCCCTCACTTACTTCCCCTCCACCCCCCCCGGCGCCGCTACAGTCAGCGGGGGAGCGGAGTGATCACCTCCCCCTCACTCACTTCCCCTCCACCCCCCCCCCGGCGCCGCTACACTCAGCGGGGGAGCGGAGTGATCACTTCCCCTCACTCACTTCCCCCTCCACCCCTCCCCCCCCCGGCGCCGCTACAACTCAGCGGGGGAGCGGAGTGATCACCTTCCCCTCACTCACTTCCCCCTCCACCCCCCCCCCAGCGCCGCTACACTCAGCGGGGGAGCGGAGTGATCACCTCCCCTCACTCACTTCCCCTCCACCCCCCCCCCCCCGGCGCCGCTACACTCAGCGGGGGAGCGGAGTGATCACCTCCCCTCACTCACTTCCCCTCCACCCCCCCCCCCCCCCCCAGCGCCACTACACTCAGCGGGGGAGCGGGAGTGATCACCTCCCCTCACTCACTTCCCCTCCACCCCCCCCCCCCCCCCGGCGCCGCTACAGTCAGCGTGGGGAGCGGCCACAACACGCCTGCCTCCCGCCTCAGATCCACGTGGGAGCTGCCGGACGGGGTGAGTGAGCGGCCATTCACCTCCCCCTCACCCACCCCACTACACTTCCCCTCCCTTCCACATCCCCTCCACCCCCCCTCCACCCCCCTCCACCTCCCCTCACCCACCCCTCACTAAACTCCCCACCCTCCACTTCACCTCCCCTCCACCCCCCCTTCACCTCCCCTCCACCCCCCTCCCTCACCTCCCCTCCACCCCCTCTCACCACCCCTCCACCCCCCCCCTTCACCCCCTCCACCCCCCCCTTCACCTCCCCTCCACCCCCCCCCTTCACCTCCCCTCCACCCCCCCCCTTAACCTCCCCTCCACCCCCCCCTTAACCTCCCCTTCCCACCTTCCCACCTCCCCCCCTCCTCCCCCCCCTACCCACCTCCCACCTACTCCCCCCTTCCCACCTCCTCCCCCCTCCCCACCACCTCCCCCCTCCTCCCCCCTCCCCTCCTCCCCCCCTTCCCCTCCTCCATCTCCCCCCTTCCCCTCCTCCATCTCCCCCCTTCCCCTCCTCCATCTCCCCCCTTCCCCCTCCTCCACCACCCCCCCCCTTCCTCCACCTCTTCCCCCCTTCCTCCACCTCCCCCCCCTTCCCCTCCTCCACCTCCCCCCCCTTCACTCCTCCACCACCCCCCCCCCCCCTTCCCCTCCTCCACCTCCCCCCCCTTCCCCCCTCCACCACCTCCCCCCCCCCTTCCCACCTCCACCACCCCCCCCCCCTTCCCCCTCCTCCACCTCCCCCCCCCTTCCCCTCCTCCACCTCCCCCCCCCCTTCCCCTCCTCCACCTCCCCCCTTCCTCCACCTCCCCCCCTTCTCCACCTCCCCCCTCCACCCTCCCCCCCCCTTCCACTCCTCCACCTCCCCCCCCCCTTCCCCTCCTCCACCTCCCCCCCCCTTCCCCTCCTCCACCTCCCCCCCCCTTCCCTCCTCCACCTCCCCCCCCCTTCCCCTCCTCCACCTCCCCCCTCCTCCACCTCCCCCCCCCCCTTCCCCTCCCTCCACCTCCCCCCCCCCTCCCCTCCTCCACCTCCCCCCCCCCCTTCCCCTCCTCCACCTCCCCCCCCCTTCCCCTCCTCCACCTCCCCCTTACCCTCCTCACCTCCCCCCTTACCCTCCTCACTTCCCCTCCTCCACCTCCCCCTTTCCCCTCCTCACTTCCCCTCCTCCACCTCCCCCTTTCCCCATCCCCCCTCTCCCCTCTTCCCCCCCTCCACCCCCTTCCCCCCTCCACCCCCTTCCCCCCCTCCACCCCTTTCCCCCCCTCCACCCCCTTCCCCCCTCCACCCCTCTTTCCCCCCTCCCCCACCTTTCCCCCCTTTTCCCCTCCCCCACCTTTACCCCCTTTCCCCCTCCCCCACCTTTACCCCTTTTCCCCCTTCACCCCTCCCCACCTCCCCCCTTCCCCTCCTCCCCCACCTCCCTCTTCCCCCTTCCTCTCCTCCACACTCCCCCTTCCTCCCTTCACCTCCTGTCACCACCCCCCCTTCGCCTCCTGTCACCCCCCCCCCCTCCCTTCACCTCCCGGCAACCCCCTCCACCTCCCGTCACCCCCCCTTCACCTCTCCCCCTTCACCTCCCCTCACCCCCCTCCGCCCCCCCTTCACCTCCCCCTCACCATCCCTCACCACCCATCCTCACCTCCCCTCCGCCCCCCTTCACCTCCCCTCACCACCCCCCACCACCCCTCCGACCTCACCTCCCCTCCTTCAACGCCTTTCGTCCGCCCTCCCACACTTCTGCCTTTCACCCGCCCACCGCTCACATCCCCGCGCCACACAGCCGCCGCACGCACTAAACAGACCTGCCACACTCGACACACACCCGCCGCCTCTCACCCACCCCACACACTCGACACACACCTGGCGCATCCTGCCCCTACGCAACAATATCACTGACCAGCTGTCACCCGCACTCGCCACAACACCCCGCCGCCTCACACCCTAGCAGGACACACGCCTCACATCACTTATGTCACCAAAATATACATTGTACTGTGGTGTGTTTACAATAAACCATTTTTATACAACATCGTATTACATTTTATTCCATCTTTCTTTTCAACATTATTATCCAACCTTTACAACAAATAGTTCCAAAATAGTTCCACGATTTATAAATAATACTACCTATTACGCATTTACGTCCCGGGCAACGCCGGGTCTCTCAGCTAGTATATATATATATATAATTTGCCACTTTTACTCCTGTTTTGATTTCAAAACAAATGTGTTTAAATATTGGTTCTGAAAATAATGTTGTGTTTGGTACTGGCTGAAACTGAATTTGGTTTAGGTTTAGGATGCTTATAATATGTATACATTGATAAAAACCAGTAGAAAAGTAAAAATAATCTAACGGGAAAGCTTAAAATAAATAGAAAAGGATATGACAAACTCCATTTCCTTTGCGGTCTCGTCTCCTCCTGCGGCATTTACCCAGAGTCTCGGGTAGAAACAAGGTTTTGCCTTTGCTCATTCTCGGAATCGGGCTCACCTAGCTGAGCTGCCGTTTGGATCGTTCAGGCTCGTATTTTGCCCACCGGAACTTGCAGCATTTATTGCAGCATTTCAGAACAAGGCATATTATCAAGGGTTTTATAGAAAACTTTAAAATGTGTATACTAAGGAACGTACAATTATGGGTTTACAAAAACGTAGACCCCCCTATTCCTTCCTGTGAAGATACCTCCTTGTGCTGGAGAAGATTTTGTTTGGAGCTCACCTCTGCACTGACACCAGGCAGTATGTGCACAGTTTCTATAATAGGGGGATCAGTAGCAGATTGAACGTGTCTTTCGAAATTCTAATTTGTTCCAAACAGTAGACTAGTGCGTACCTGCCGAGATTTACTTTACCGCTGTTTCGATAGAACTTTCCAAAAAGTAGGAAAAACCCACAATAATTTAGCTCAATATTTTGGCACCAATAGTTCTGAGGAAACAACCCAACTTGATCAAAATTTGCTGTTTCGCATTTTTAAACGACAAAATAGCAGAAGTAATCAAAATGAATCGAACGTGCAATGCTAAATGTCGTAGCATTGAGCGACCTTCTGGCGTACTTTTACATCAAACCAAACTTTTCGCCAAACCCAAAAGGGTGACATTTGCAAAGATCACCAACGCGTACAACAATTTCGCACATCTCTACAGTATAGGTATACGGTAGGTAGCGGATGGAAAGAGATACTGTAATTAAGCGTGTGAAAAACAAATGCAGGAATTACATCAGTGTTATAGCGTTAGTTGCTGGGAGCAATGAAAAGGATGAATGTTTCAACGTCGCAATATTTCTGTATTGTGATTCTGAACTTGAATATAATTAATTTGAGAGTAGATATTCAACATAATGTACAAAACCTTCTCATACTGGAGCAACAAAAGATATTGTAATATGCAAAACATCTACATCTACTATTTTCCAGGACATCTCAATACATTAGAAATGCAACTAAAAAAATGATGCAGAATATGCAATGTTAGACAATGTGAAACTCTCCAGACATTGCTAAATGACCGTTTCAAGTCTTTGTAATCAGCATATGGACAAAGGGAATTTAATTCCCAAAGCGGCATATAGAACCCCAACATTTTCTAATTATAATGATTTCCTCCTGCTCTGTGATATGATAATTAAACTGTAGTATAGTATTTTGTAAGGGCTTTTGTGTGTGTTTTATTAGTCACCTAAATAGAAACACATGCTGTACCAACTGATGCTAGACCAGAAAATTGTTTTGTCCCTCATTTGCATTTTTTATCAATAGAACTATGAGTTATTGCTATTGTTCTCTGCCACTTTGCATTCAAACGACATCATCGTAAACACATTACACGTCTCAGCTCATCTTGCCACCTTTATCTGCAATGGAAATCTAATAATGGTTCCTTGGAAACCCTACCAGCTATGTCAACATGAACAATGTTAGCTGTGTAAATCAAAAGGAGATGAAATGTTCCATGCAAAGGTGCTTCAGAGCCTGGAGTGCACCATCTTTCAGCTTTGTGACACTGCTTCTGGTTACCATTCATTGGAAAGTTTAACTGATGTTCTCCGTCTATATAAAAACCCAAAGTCTGGATTAAACTCATCAATGTTGAGGCGCATGTGCAGTGTCCTGAGCGTATGAAGCTTAGCACATGAGCTCTGTGGCACATCAGGCGTTAAAGCAAGAATAGTACACTTTAAAATCATAAATCCCTTCCAAAAATGAGAAGGCATCAACGCATCAAACTGCAGAGATGGCACCAAAACAAATATTAACTTAAAAAATAAATATAACGAAACGCCATCTTAGGAGAGTTCTACCGAAGGCGCGAGAGCTCCCACACTTCCCAGGCCGCGGACCCTGAGACAAAGAGGACTCAAGCTTAGAATCGGAAGGGGAATTAAAGAATCGAGGCCAAAACTCCACGAAGAGAGATATAGACGACCTATATGGGAGAATTAAAGCACTCCTGCACTCGGAATTGCAGCCGGCCCTCAAGAAATCAGAAAGGATGTCTTATGCCTGGGGGAGAGAATGGCCATTTTGGAAAAGAAAGTAGACGGACCCATAAAGTATTCTCCAAAAATAAGGGGAGCGGGGGAATCCATAAAGGCACAAGCCAAGATGGATCAGAGTCTCACACATGCTTACAATCACAAAAGGAGCACCTAGCAGAGAGGCAAGAGGATTCAGAAAATAGAGACCGGAGGAACAACTTAAGAATAAGGGGTAGCCCTGAAATGACTCTCGAACTGGAGGAGTTCATCTCAAAATGGCTGACATCAATCCTTCCGGATAAAACCGAAGAAGCACCCTCTCTCGTTCAGATGTCACAGAGCAATGAGGCCCAAACCACAGGTGGGAGACCACCCCAGAGATGCGATCACAAGCTTCCACTATTTCAAGATAAAATAGGCCTACTTTACTGCAGTGAGGGGCAGTAATGACCTGGCCTTTGTAAATATTCAACTTCAAATCTACAAAGACCTGACCCTGGAGACCGTCTCCAGATGGCGTAGTCTAAATGTTTTCCCATTGGTTCTTAGGGAGAAAGGAATCCGGTACCACTGGACATATCCATTCAAGCTCTTGGTTGTAAAGAATGGGTCACTCTTCGCCATCAAGGACCCTGTGGATGGATCACCGTTCCTACACCCCTTAGGCATTCCATCAACGATGACCCTGGACCCGGTAAGCCCAGAAGGACTCTAGTGTCGGATGACATCACGGAGCCTCTCCACCAATCAGGTTCCAGGGTTGCTCTCCTTAACCACTGTCTCGGCACGAATCCGGGCAGGCACGCCGTAGGCACAACGCAGGACCTCTGATCGCACAGAAAGCTATTCAGCAACAACTCAGCAGGGCTGATTGGTGTAGAAGCTTTGTGACATCATCTGCCACTCGAACACAGAAGTAACACTGTGGTGAACGCCGGTCGGTCTACTATTCAGCGTGATGCTTGCCAGCACTACAGGACCCAGAGTGGTCAAATGGCCAGTTTTACTTTGGGAGCATGTGAGTTTAATGAGCTCCTTGTTCTACTGATTTTTTATTTTTTTTGTAATAAATTGTGTTGCACTATATTTTTCTTTTTCTCTCCCTTATACACTATACTGAGACTACCTGCTGCATCTTACCAGTTTCCTGTTTTGATCATCACTTTATCATCCGAGGGGAGTTCCTTTGCGCTATGTTTACTTTTTATGACGTCCTTTGAGGTATTGTGAAACTCCTAAACGCCAGCTGCATCTTTCCTTGGTGACCTTAATTTGTTTTTATATCACTTATATATTGTGTTTTTCACACTAATAATTGATTTGGGTTTGCGCTCAAACTTCCTGTAGCACTCTTAATTTCTTATTATAAGGCGGCACAAGATGGCAAAATTGGACAAAAATCTCAGCCGCTGGGTATCTCTTGAAGCCGCACTAAGCAAATCAATACCATTCGAAAATCTAATGTGGCTTCCACCAGGATCCAACTCAAGCAGCAAAACAGCCTGCCCACGATAGCCCACTCACTCCAGTTTTGGAAATGATCTCAATATAAATAGGATCCTAACTACTAAAAACTCCCTAATGACATTCATTTGGGGGAACTTGGAATTCAACCCAGTATTAAAACCCCCTTTAAAGCTGCAGACCAAGCAATATTCTACTTCATTTTTTATTTTTTTTAAGAAATCCATTCTGTACTATGAGAAAATACTTGTCGCATTATTTTAAAAAAAACAACTCTGAATTACATTTTTAATGTATAATAATGTAACAAGCATGTTTTTGTTCCTATAGTAACCATTTACAATGTCACATCCCCTTCCTCTTTTTAAACAGGCTCTGGCACACCCCTTTTCGAGCCCTGCCCTCTCTCTAGCAGTGCACCAATCGTGTGTATTGTATTGATGCACACATTAAAGGGAAAAAAATCAAATGTAAAAAATCATGGCAGCTTGGACTGTTGCTTTAAGCATTGGTTAAACATTGGCGTTAACAGGTTGAATGACCTACTAATAGCTCTCAGACCCCCCTGCTTCAATCCTGTGTAAAAAAACAACATGTTTACAAAAGCACTTGGATTGCCGCTTTACGTTAAGTTGCAGAATACAGTAGATCCAAGGAATATAGTAAGGTATGTTTTAAAGAACAGAAAGCATCTTTTTCTTAGACTTGTCATTGAAGTTGGGCGGAGTAAATCAATAGCTGCAATATTAAAGTTCATATCCTAGAGGTGGGAATTCTTCGTCTGTTTCATTTTGCACATACACAGTTCCTTGTTTAGTGTTAGAAAGTGATATAAAAAGTGGTTATTTGTGCGCCAGTGGGAAATTAGAAGAGAAGTATTCTATTTCTTTATTATCTCATTTCTGTGGGCCACTTTTCTTTCCTTTTTAACAGCATAAAAAATGCCAAGTTGGTGCTCATGAAAACCTTGTTGTTAAATGGGACAGACTCTAGCAGACAAGTTATATAATCATTTGTCGCTATGCACCATCCCGACTCTTGCGTTCTGCTCAAGGATGTCTTCTCTCTACCCCCTTTGTATCTAAAGCCCTCTCCAGCCTTAAACCTTTCTCACTGACTGCCCCACACCTCTGGAATGCCCTTCCACTCAATACCCGACCAGCACCCTCTCTATCCACCTTTTAAGACCCACCTTCAAACACATCTGCTTAACGAAGCAGATGAGTAGCTCTGTGGCTGATACTATACACCTCATACATAAACCTTGGCCCCTTGCAGACGCACTTACCAGAACACCCTCCTACTGTCTCTGTACACTCTTCCTGCCTACCAATTAGATTGTAAGCTCCTCGGAGCAGGGACTCATTTTCCTA
Organism: Ascaphus truei; assembly: GCF_040206685.1. Classification (NCBI taxonomy): domain Eukaryota; kingdom Metazoa; phylum Chordata; class Amphibia; order Anura; family Ascaphidae; genus Ascaphus; species Ascaphus truei. The sequence continues at coordinate 38,616,891 of NC_134498.1, forward strand.
AATGTTACTTTTATGTCTGAAGCACTTATTCCCATTATAGAGCTGGCCTAGCCCGCATGGGTGGCTACAGCTATTGACCGGGAGGTGCGCCCCCCCCCCCCCCCAGCTAGGCTGTTGGTCGCGTGTGCGATCGGAGAAGGCAGTTGGGACGGTTAGTTTTTTAAATAGACCCAAGGAATAAGCAACTGTCACTTGTTCCTTGGCGTTCAACTGTAAAATTCCCACCCACCCATCCCTTTTGACTTAAGTTTAAAAAAAAAAAAAAAAAAAAATTTGTTTCCGTGTTAACATTTCTTATTTTGCAGATAAATAAGAGTATATATTCGAGACAAGGAAGAAAAGATTATGATGGAGGGGTCAGTGGACCAATTGCTTTGTCGCGGCGGCAGTTGGGGGGGGGGTAGGTGCTTATCCCCCAGAAGTGGCTCGGGGCTGGTTATCGGGGGGTTTGAAGCGAGGGGGCAGGTCACCGGGACGTACTTCCGGGTGCCCCCTTTGCGTTGCACAGCTCTGAGCATTCTGGCGCGGACAGGTGGTACGCTATCCCCATTTGTGTTAATAAATAAGCCGCGGCCTTTTACCTCCATATATGTGTCCTCTTGTTATTTGTATGTCTTTATGTAGAGGGTTCATAGGAGAGGGGGGGGGGGAAGCTCGCGCCTTCTTGGTCATGTGTTATTTGTATTATTTGTTATTTATATGATTGTCACGTGCATTACTGCTATGAAACGCTATGTACATTAATGGCGCTATATACTGTAAATAAAGACATCCACACATACATTGTTTAGCGATATTGCATTACCATTCTAACGCTTGGTAGAGATGTTCCATTGGGTCACCCACATTTCAGAAAGATCTATATGTTTTGTGCAACAATAAATGTGTATCTGAGATACAGTATCTATTAGTACAGGGGGTTTAGCTACACCAAAATATTACCAGAATTCTCAACTAACACTGTTTTTCAAATGAAAAATATGGTGCAACAACGCTGGAGCTGTCTCTGCAATCTAACAACATTTAAACAGGCAACCAAAGTAAATAGACAGCATTTGTACTTTGGAATTATTGATCTTGTTTTAAAGCTTACATAATTTGCCAGTTAAGACCATTCAGAGAAACAAGATGGCGGCCATTCCTACCGTTCTCATACTTTATCTCCTGGATTATGTTTGCAGTGCAGAAAGGACAGGTTTGTACTTCCTAATTATGTCAGAAATGGGTCCTTTTTAGGAAAACAAAGCCAGCGTTTGGAAATAATACTGTATGGGGAACTGATAACAATGTTTCCTACCCACCTGTCTGCATTGTACTAAGGGACGATGCACGGCCAGAAAGGCGCTGTTTTGTACTGTTTTCATTTTATTTTTTTACCTCGCTCGCCTGCTGTTCTGTCCTGTTCCCAAGTAATGGCCGTTAAAATTACTGTTTTATACGTGGGAAAGCAGGGAGGATTTGGATGAACACTTCCCTGCCAGAGAAAGCTGTGAATTAAATGCAAATGTTAAAATATAATGAATTGGGGATATTATATGCAAATGTCTTTGCAATAAGGAAGGTCAGAGTTTTTGTGTTTGAAAGTGGGTGGAAGTTTTCATTCCCTCATTATATTTTCAAGAACGATGTTTTAAAGATATAAAGTAGCAGCGCTATGTTACCCTTTTACTGCAAAAATTCAAAGCAATATTATGTTGCTTCAGCAATTTATTACTGGACATTCCAGTGGACAATGGTTTAAATAGGCTGTATTCATTCAACATTCGTTTGTGTAACTTTCTTCATCATTCAGTTTGATGCTGGTAATCCAGATTCTAAATATTAAAAATGGACAAATGGGGCCACTCCACTGATTAGATACATGATCACTTAGATTGTAAGCTCTTCGGGGCAGGGGCTCCTTTTCCTATTGTTTTATGTCTGAAACGCTTATTCTCATTATGTGTTATATTATTATGTCACTTGTATTACTGCTGCAAAGTGCTATGTATCTGGATAGCTCTATATAAATAAAGATATATATACATACATACATACATACATACATACATGATCAGACCATCGTTGATTCTTTGAGTTTGCTATTGGATGATGTGGAAAGGGAGAAATGTCCAGGTCATTTCAGAAAATCAGCCTTCCGATATTCCAATGCATGCGTTGAATTACGTTTCCTTTTCAATTGCAGTCTTCCTCTCTGACAAATCTGCAAGCAGTATTTTGCTGAGACAAAAGAGACACAACGCAGGTCGTTTGGAGGAGTTTGTCGCTGGGAATCTCGAACGAGAATGTATAGAAGAGCGGTGCAGCTATGAGGAGGCACGGGAAGTCTTTGAGAATAATCAGAAAACTGTAAGTATAGTACTGTTAAACACACGAACCAGTTACAATGAAGGAGGAAGAAGATGAACTGCCTGGGTTTATAAACGAGACCCTGGCAGAAAGTGGACTAACCTACAGTACTACTGAATGTATTGTACTACTTGATGTATGTGTTTAATAAGATTTAAATCTGCATTCTCAATTAATTGTGAAACTCAAACCCGAAACCAGAGATGTGTGTAACTGTGCAAAATGCATTTGTGACATTTTGAGTTTTTCTTTACGAATTCGATTTCCTGCAAAATGTTTCGCCAAGCCTCAAAGGGCTAATATTGCAACACAATTAGTATGTTTCAGCGAAATATTCCAGGTCAGTGAATGAAACAGGATGTGCACCCAAAGTCTCTGCATAGAGCGAAGCTTTCAATTTTAGAGAAGTGAATCTAGTGATTTTAGAGAATTTTGCCAACTAGTACTTATATATTGTTTGTGATCACATTAATTCTTGGCAAATTGCTTGTAAACTCTGACTCAGACGTGGCTGTTTGCATGACTTAAATGTTCGCCTGGTCCGTGACCTCATATTAAAGTTTTGCACTTCCCTGCCCACAACAAGCATCAATCGCAGTGGGGTAACTACAATTTGTGGGCCTACTGCAACAGTTTTTTAAAGGCCCCCCTCTCACTCCTCCCCTCCTCTCCCCCCTCTCTCTAACATCTTCTCCTCTCTCACTCCCCCTCCTCTCTCACTTCCCCCCTCCTCTCTCACTCTCTTCCCCTCCCCTCTCACTCTCTTCCCCTCCCCTCCTCTCTCTCTCTTCCCCCCCTCCTCTCTCACTCTCCCCCTCCTCTTTCACTCTCCCCCCTCCTCTGACCATCCCCCCTCCTCTCTCACCTACCTCCCCTCTTCTCTTACTCTCCCCCCTCCTCTCTCACGCCTCCTCTCTCACTCCCCCTCCTCTCTCACTTCCCCCCTCCTCTCTCACTCTCTTCCCCTCCCCTCCCCTCTCACTCTCTTCCCCTCCCCTCCTCTCTCTCTCTTCCCCCCCTCCTCTCTCACTCTCCCCCTCCTCTTACCATCCCCCCTCCTCTCTCACCTACCTCTCCTCTTCTCTTACTCTCCCCCCTCCTCTCTCACTCCCCCCCTCCCCTCATCTCTCACTCATCCCCTCGCCTCCTCTCTCCCCCCTCCTCTCTCACTCCCCCTCCTCTCTCACTTCCCCCCTCCTCTCTCACTCTCTTCCCCTCCCCTCCCCTCTCACTCTCTTCCCCTCCCCTCCCATCTCACTCTCTTCCCCTCCCCTCCTCTCTCACTCTCCCACTCCTCTTTCACTCTCCCCCCCTCCTCTGACCATCCCCCCTCCTCTCTCACGTCCCTCCCCTCTTCTCTTACTCTCCCCCCTCCTCTCTCACTCCCCCCCTCCCCTCATCTCTCACTCATCCCCTCGCCTCCTCTCCCCCCTCCTCTCTCACGCCTCCTCTCTCACCCCTCCTCTCTCACATCCCCCCTCCTCTCTTACTCTCTTCCCCTGCCCTCCTCTCTCACTCTCCTCCCCTCCTCTCTAACTCTCCTTCCCTCCTCTCTCACTCTGCCCCTCCTCTCTCTCACTCTCCCCTTCTCTGATTCTCTCCCCTCCTCACTAACTCACCCCCCTCTCTAACTCTCACACTCAATCCCCCTTCCTCTCTGTCAGTCCCCCTCTCTTTCAGTCAATCCCCTTCCCCCTCTTATCTTGCCTTGTGGGAAATGTGGGACGAGATCGAGGCCTCGGGTCCCACGTCAGTGGGCAGCTGAGGCCACCTGGGCCTCTGGGGGGGAGGGGGGAGGGGGTCGCCTTGGTGTGAGGGTCCTGTAGCAAACAAAAGCCCCATCTGCCTGACACAGAGGTTGGGCCCAACTTCCAATACTGGTAAACCGGGGGGGCCCCTAACTCTCGGGCCCCCCTGCATTGCAAGGTTTTGCAGTAGTGTAGTTACACCCCTGTGAAAATTAGTAACCTGGAAAAGAATAATGTATAAAGTATATAAATATATAATGTCCCTGTACGACTGGGTAAGAAGAGCTGCAGCTTTAACGGACATGGGATGTGTATCATACTGGAAATGGGTCAATACATAATAAATCCCCTTGGCATTCTTGTTTAATAACTGAATTAATAATGCAGTAGTTTGGGAACAGCAACCCCCTTCCTATATTGCACATACGATAATGTCTTTCAAATTGTTTTATTTTAGAAACGGAGAGAATTTTGCTCTGCGTACATAAGTTCGTATAGTAGGTACATCAGTAGCTACCGTAGGTACATAAGTACGTATAGTAGGTACATCAGTAGGTGCAGTAGGTATATTAGTAGTTACATTGGTAGGTTTGGTAGGTACATCCGCAGGTACATCAGTAGGTGCAGCAGGTACACTAGTAGGTACATCCGTGTGGTGTAGTAGGCATATCAGTTGATACATCAGTACATGTAGTAGGAACATTAGTAGATGTAGCAGGTAATCAGTAGGTACATCAGTACATGTAGTAGGTACATTAGTAGGTGTAGTAGGTGTAGGTACATTAGTAGGTGTAGTAGGTGTAGGTACATCAGTAGGTGTACTTGGTACATGACATCAGTAGATGTACTAGGTACATCAGTAGGTGCAGCAGTAGGTGCAGTTGGTACATCAATAGGGGTAGCAGGTAATCAGTAGATACATCAGTACATGTTGTAGGTACATTAGTAGGTGTAGTAGTTAAATCAGTAGGTGCAGTTGGTACATCAATAGGGGTAGCAGGTAATCAGTAGATACATCAATTGGTGTAGTAGGCACATCAGTAGTTGCAGTAGGTGTAGCAAGTAACCAGTAGGTGTAGTAGGTACATCAGTACATGTAGTAGGCACATCAGTAGATGCAATAGGTGTAGCAAGTAACCAGTAGGTGTAGTAGGTACATCAGTACATGTAGTAGGCACATCAGTAGGTGCAATAGGTGTAGCAAGTAACCAGTAGGTGTAGTAGGTACATCAGTACATGTAGTAGGTGCAGTAGGTACATCAGTACATGTAGTAGGTGCAGTAGGTACATCAGTAGGTGAATCAGAAGGTGTAGCAGGTAATCAGTAGGTACATCAGTACCGTAGGAGTGTGTAACGTTATGTAGAGAATATAGGGGGATGTGCATCACGTGCCGGTATGGGTTATCGTACCTGCTCCGGTGTTATCTCCCACTGATGAATAGGAATTAACGCCAGACTGGGTGCGATAACCCATACTGGCACATGCTGCATATACCCCTTAGAAATCTGTGTTAATTTTCTACAATACTTTTTCTTCACATTTGTGGGCCCTTTAAGCCTCTGTGTTTAATCCATTGCAAACCTCGTCAGATACAGAACCCGGCATCGAAGAAGCCAAACATTACACTTGTTATTTTACTTTCTGATGCAGAAGCTATAGGAAAGAATAGGAAGCAAGGGAAGAACTGTGTAGTGTTTACACAGACCCCGTTATACATTTATTCAATAATAATATGTCCTCATTTAAAAAAAATAATACTTTTATATGCCTTTCTGTTCCCCCCTCTAAAGATGGAGGAATTTACCAAAAAGTTTGAAAAAACGTGAGAAATTAGATTGATCTTTTAGACCCCAAATCTATTTCCAACCACCTATTTAATGTCCTTATGAACCCTTTGGGGGCCCCTTGATGTACAGTAGCTACTACACCATCAGGTTCGGTCACTCCAGAGGCCCCATAGAGTAATAGTTACGTCATGTGCTAGTTACTCATATTGTAAGGGAGCGTTGAACAGGATCTAGCTGATTGAGAAACATAAGAGATGGGCTCCTCCCCCTTCCATTTCGTCATCAGTGACACCGCGATGATGTCATCGTGAAGGGCCGGCGGGGTTGTGTCACGGCCCCTCTCTCACGCCAAGGGTTAAGTAAATCAAGGCCGAGTTGATGGCGGTGCCATCGCACCGAGACCAGCGGTTACCGAGGCTCTGCGCAGTGGCGAATTTCCTATCAGTCCCGATAGGCCCAGGCCTAAGGCGTCAAAATTTGGGCCTGTCAGGCCCGATGGGAAGTTCCTTACCTGCTGCTGCCTCCACCTTCTTTCTGTAGAGTCAAATTATGCAGCAACGTCACACGGCGTCTCGTTGCCATGGCAACGCGGCGTGAAATGATGTCATGATGTCTCACTGCGCTTTTCCCGTCAACACTGAAGCTGATTGCCGGGACAGAGCGCAGGGGCCTCTGTAACATCAAGGAGATTGGAGAAGTTTACTTATAAGAATAAGTTCATGTAGTGTGTGTTAGATCAGGCCAATTGTTACTATCACTAAATATCATTATGCATCACAAAATGCAATGTCCACAGGATTCAAATTGAGGGGTAAATTATATATACTCCTAAATCAATGGGGATTTTCATCAGAAAACAGCTGATTCAGAGTATATAGAATCGACCCCTGAATTTGATGACTACATGCAACATATATATATATATATATATATATTTTAAAGGTAAAGGGTTATTTGGTGGTTATACATTTATACAGCATTTCATATAGTTTGTGAAAAGCAATTGAATGTTTATTAATGTAATTTTTTTCTCTCTTTAGGATGAATTTTGGAAGCAGTATATTGGTAAGAGATTGATAAATTAAACTAGATACGATAAAAGATTTATTCCAGTACTGTATTTTTCTTAAGTGTTTGATGAATGCCTACAGATTAAAGTTACTTGATATAAAAATGTGTATGTTTACATTCAGTGAGTATAGGTGATGGGCAAATTGTTTTGGCGAATTTGGATCCGCAGCAGATCGTCCAGTTCCCTTGATCCGCGGATCAATCCCAAACAGGGCGATTCGTTTCTGCGGATTTTTATTACCAATACACTCCGCGGATTCCACAACCCGTGGGCGGATTCGTAGACCCAATTCGCAGATTCTTAAAAATGCGCCAATGAGTTGCTGAATCCGTGGATTGAATTCTAAAAATCCGTCAACTGGTTAAATCCAATGGCGGATTTTGATGAATCCGCGTGGATTGAAACCGGTCAAATCTGTATTCGGATTTTACACCGGGGAAACGGATTTCAGCGGATTCGCCTGTCTCTAGCGAGTATGTTATTTACATTGTATACATGTAGAAAATATCTAACTTCTATATTAAATTAAAGGTTCAGAGCTAGCGATGGGCGAATGTTTTGGGCAGATTTAGATCCACCCCCGATTGGCCACCGGCTCCTTTGGTTCACACATAAATCTCAAAAAGATTGATTCACCTTTTTTGGATTTTTTTTTGATAACCGACAATAAAATCCGCGGATTGGATTCTACAAATCTGTCAGTGGATTGTATCTAATGGCGTTTTTTTTTTAATTAATCTGCACGAATTGAGACTGGAACAATCCGGCGATGGATTTTACGCCGCGGAATGGATTTTGAATGGAAAGCTTCGGGAAATTCTGGGAAACTGATTTTTACCGTTTTGCCGTCTTTATTCAGAGCCTATGTAGTGTAGGGAATGGAGTCGCACATTTTTTCCTTGGTTTTCCGCAACCAAGTCTCTGTCTGTGTTTTGCCGCTTGACCCCCAGTCACCGTCCCTTTCAACAATAATGTCATTTCATTTACGGGGTTTTAGCAGTAAGGGGGTTAAGGATAGGGGTTTTAGGAAAGGGGTTAAGGTTTTTAGGGTAGGGGATTAAGGTAAGGGCTTACAGTAAGGGGAAAAAGGTTTTAGGGTTGGGGATTGGGGTTACGGGGTAAGGTTAGAGGCTTACCTTGGAGGTGAAGCGGCCGGCAGCTAGATGTCCTGGCAGCGAGGTGAGTGGCGGCTACACGCCGGCGGAGATTTGGTCACGGTAAAATGGCCGTGCTTACGTGTCCAAGACCAAAAGGAGCAATGTCACGTTATTTTAATGTAACACAAAATATCCTGAATTATCATGATGTTTCCCGAATGCCAATGAGCCTAGCAGCGTCACATTATTTTTGCAAAGGACTAGCCTTGTGGATACAGCATTAACTCAGGGAACATGCTTTCCGTTCCTGGTTTAGGTAACATCATTATCTTCTCTGATTTAACAGAGCTCAGTAAATTTGCCCCTAAGTCATTTAAATCCTCCATGTCTGAGCTAGTGTTAAGATCTTTGTTCAAGAGATTAATGTCAAAGGCTCAACTAAGTTTCACACATTTGCTGCCAGCACAAATGATCACAAGCGATATGTTGTGCTCCTTTGTGGCTCACATTGTGTCATCTTAATATCCCCCTTAATCTTGTTTTTTTGGTGTGTACTACTCATGGTTTTTCCCTGCATTGTTATGAAAATAAATAGCTGGCAGAAAGAGCCAGCATTGCATGTGTCACAGATATTTATTCAATTAAGGGAAAGATTTCTACTGATGCCAAATTTATCAAACTTACTGTGAAGATCAGATGGGATTTATACTTATAATAAGGATGCCACGGAAATGTATATATAAAGTAAGTGTGTCATTACTCATCCTTATCATTGCTACGTTGCTAAGATCCTGACAACGAGGAGCTGGCAGCAACCAAGTGACACCATCTAGCTCACATATACTACCTCTGGTTCTGCTGCACACAAATATGGTTACCTACAGCAGGGGTGCTTCTCTCTGGTCCTCAAGACCCCCTCTCCCCCCCCCCCCCCCAACAGGTCAGGTTTTCAGGATATCCCTGCTTCAGCACACATGGCTCAATCAGTGGCTTGGCGAGTGATTGCGCCATCTGTGCTGAAGCAGGGACCTCTGGAGCCACCGGTGCTGAAGCAGGGACCGATTGAGGCACCTCTGATGAATCTGACATATCCTTAAAACCTGATATGGAGAAATTGGACTGGGGCGCTGCCTGGATTAAATAGAATAAAATCCACCGCTCCCCAGTCGCTCCCCTTCCCCGGTCCCCACCCTCCCTTTCCTCCAACTGAGTCTATTGAGACAACTATTGATTGTGCATTTCTGTTCTTGTCTTTGCGCTCACCATACCGTGTACACTGTACACCATATCCCAGGACATACTTGAAAACGAGAGGTAACTCTCAATGTATTACTTCCTGGTAAAATATTTTATAAATAAATAAATTAAAACCTGACCTGTTGGGGGATATTCAGGACCGGCGTTGAACACCCCTGCCCTACAGTACAGCAAAGAAAACCTGCAAAATAAAGTCCATATTCCTATATTTTCTCCCAATACTTCTAAGCGGGGGGTGTTTTTGTAGGGAACAACTGATGTTGGTTATAATTGTTTGTATTTATTGAAATATGCAGGGACCCTATGCAGAGAAAACTTCATTGATATCCAAACGACAATAAATAATTCAGCGTTAAAAGAAAGATATGCGGTAGATTGGTTTTGCCGCTCTATTCCTAACCGTTTCGTTGTCACGATGTAACGTTTCTTGTTGATCTCTTAAAAGAATTCCGGATCTGGCACTAAACCCCATAAAAATAGCCCTGCTTCTGATTGTTACTATGCTACACCGTCCCTGCAGCAGACAACTATTAGAAGCAATAAAGATGAGGTTGCAGTTCCCAAAGTAAAGATCAATGACTATACTGTATATACTGTATAATAGAATGTGGTTCAACTCACAGAAATTGATTGTAATGGAAAATTATATGGCGTACGCTGCACAATATTTTGTGTGTAACTATGAGAGACCACATTATTAAAAAACAATACATAGGGTGACATTTGTTAAACTGTGAAAGTGACAATTAGAGATGGCCGAATTTTGGGGGGCGGATTTGGATCCGCGGCGGATTGGCCCGTTCCTTTGGTCCGCGGATTTCCACAGATCAATCTGAAAAAGGGCGATTTTGGAGTTTGGAGTATTTTTTTTTATAATTATTACCAACACGCTCCGCGGATTCCGCAAACCCGTGGACGGATTTGTAGAATCCAATCCGTGGATTTAGCAATCCGTTGGCGGATTCTGAAGAATTTCGCCAACGGATTGCGGAATCCGCGGATTGGATTCTACAAATCCGTGCACGGGTTGTGTCTAATGACGGATTTTGAGGCATCCGCGCGGATTGAGCCACCCAAAGCCGGTTTGCGGATTTTACACCGCGATAATCTGGGATTCCGGATTTGAGCGGATTCGCCCATCTCTAGTGCCGACTGGGGCTCGATTGCACAGAAACTCCAATTGAGGTCAATAGGAGTTTGCGTGATATTGTGCCCTGATCGGCACTATCACCGTTTAAGGAATAACCCCCGCTGTGTTAGAAATGAAGCAATGGGACAGTGAACCTCTGCCATAAATGAATTGGAAACACTTAATTGGAGAAATAAAACAATAATAGGGTGTGCATGTGCACTGATCCTCGTCTTCATCCGAGTCTTCTCCATCATGCCGGGGACAGCGGGCATCAATATTTACTATAATAACGATTTCGGTCAGGCTACAAGATGCGCACTTATTATCCCCCATGCAGGTCTGAGAAACTGAGTGCCTAACACAATGGCGGCGTTTAAATGAAACACGGGCCAAAAGGAAGCTGTGATGTCATCCGGTGCGACTTCCTATTGGCCGGCGTGACCGGGACATTTCACCTTTATAGGATCCCCTGCCTGTTGTGCTGCTTTAATGGCAAATGGTACCGCTGTATTTGAAACGTACAGGGATGTATCATTTCTTTAATTGGACATATTGAGCATTTTATTATGTGCGGGACATGTTTGCCTGCACTGGAGAGGAATTTACTGCCTGCACCTATAGCGTACAGTATGTAGGGCAGGGGGAGCCAACGCGTTGACTGCAATGGCATTTTTAAATGGCTCGCTATCCTCACCCCACTCGCCCGCCCCAGACGTTGGACCCAAACGGAAGTCAGGCCCAACTTCTGCATCTGTCCGCAGGGCTGCACCTCCCCTCCCCTCCGCCATGGGACCAGAGCCCCCCCCCCCCCCCACACACACACCCCTCCCCAACTAGGGTTGCCAGGTGTCCAGTATTGAACCGGACAGGGGGGATTGAGTGAGTGTGAATGGAGGAGGGGGGACGAATCGAGTGCAAGAGTGGGGGATGATTGCGTGAGAGGGGACGGGGGATTGAGTGAGAGAGGAGGTGGGGCTTGAGAGAGAGAGAAAGGGGGGTTGAGTGAGAGGGGTGGGGGGGAATTGCTTAAGGGGGATGAAGTGAGGAGAGGAAATATAGTGAGAAGGGAGGAGGGGGTGAGGAAATTGAGTGAGAGGGAAGGGGAGGAGGGGGAATTGAGTGGGAGGGGAGGAATTGAGTGAGGTGGACAAGTGAGAGGAGGAGGGAGAATTAAGTGAATGAGACAGTAGGAGTGGGGAATTGAGTGAGTGTGTAAGGAGGAGGATGGAATTGAGCGAGAAAGAGGGGAATTAAGTGAGAAAGGAGGAGTAGGGGAAACAATTTGGGGAGAGGAGGGGGGGGGACAACGAAAGTAAGATAGTGACCTGCCAAAAAATCCTGAAACAAAGTTGGCCACCACTGATATAGGGTATATACTGTATAGCAGTGTATGTTTCAAACAGAGAAACTAATTGAAAACTTTCATATCATTATAACAAGAGGTCGCAGTTTCTTTGCTTTGTTCACAAAAGTGCACCCTGCAATAAATCATTTTTGATAGAAACATGAATCTTTCAAACAAGTAATTTGCATGTGAAAAAGTCTATGTAATAATTGAATTGCAAGAGATAAGGGATGTTTGATTAAGATATCGCTGCAGAAATAAAAGACTTTTGACCAAGTAATTAACTGAAATTTGGCAACGCCGGCATCTTTTCTTACGCACAAGAACTGCAGCAGTAAGTGCTGCTTAACCACTGATGTCAGTTTTACTAAATAGAGATTTAATGTGTAAATTAAGCTCCTATACAGGTTAACCAAAACATCCCAAAGGTCTACCTTGTTATACTATTATTTTGTCTAGTTAACAACGTCTACATCAGGAGTGGGCAACTCCAGCCCTCAAGGGCCACCAACAGGTCAGATTTTCAGGATATCCCTGCTTCAGCACAGGTGGCTCAATCAGTGGCTCAGTCTCCGACTCAGCCACCTGTGCTGAAGCAGGCTCTTTGACCGAGCCACTGATTGAGCAACCTGTGCTGAAGAAGGCTCTTTGACTGAACCACTGTTTGAGCCAACTGTGCTGAAGCAGGGATCACCTTAAAACTCTGACCCGTTGCGGGGTCTTGAGGACTGGAGTTGAGAACCCCTGGACTATGGAATCCCTATCTTCAGATGCAGATTCGTACAGTGTTAATCTTGAGTGGTTTAAAGTACATGTTAAATACTTTGTGACGTAATGAAAGTACAAGTAAAAAGTACTGTCTTTAACATTACGCTATTGTTCTTCAAAGTTATGCAGTTCGGCTTAACGTGACATTGTGTTAGGGTAACGTCACGTTCACTCACTTAGCGGGGCTTTGTGGATCTGCAGCAGACATTTTGGCGTCCGTTATCATAATGTGGTGCGGTAACGCGGGCGTGTTATGTAATGCAGCGCTATTGAAAACAATGGCTAAGGAGATCATGTGTGTTGTTAAACTCATTAGTTTGCGCATTAACTATACTACAGTGCACCTCTCCTATGCACTGACCTTCAGCCCTTACAGATGCACCTACCAGAACACCCCACATGTCTGGAATGTCCTTCCCCTCAATATCCGACTGGCACCCACTCTCTCCAACTGTAGGACCTTTCTTAAAACCCACCTCTTTAACAAAGCATATGGGTAGTTCCGAGGGCTGATACTATACATTTCATATGCACTAACCTTGACCTCTTGCAGACACTTACCAGAAAACCCCCCTTCTGTCTATGTAAGTTCTCCCCACTTACCACTTAGATTGTAAGCTCTTCAGGCAGGGACTCCCTTTTCCTATTGTTTTATGTCTGCAGCGCGTATTCTCATTGTGTTATAATGTTATTATTATTATTATTATTATTATTAAGTTTGCAATGAGATCCTGTGTGGAATGGATCTGGTACAACTTACTGGTGCAATATTCCTAGATTTTGCAAAGGCTTTTGATACTGTTGATCATGTTATCTTGCTTAGCAAACTCCAGTGCTCTGGAATAGGGAAGCATGCTTTAAAATGGTTTCATTCCTACCTATTAGGTAGATCCCAACATGGGTCTATCTCAGGCTCTAACTCCATCCCCTTGGATATCACCCATTGTGTCCCGCAAGGCTCTGTTCTGGGGTTCCTACTCTTCTCAGTGTTCATTAATGATCTTCCTACAGCTTGTAGGGGAACTTCAATACACATGTATGCAGATGACACAATCTTATATGCATACTGCCCTAACCTCACAGACCTTGGACATGTACTTCAATCTGACTTTTTGAGACTTGAAAATTGGATTTCCCAAAACAAACTGGTTTTAAACACTGACATAACTGTAGCAATGGTATTTGGGACCAAGGCTACATTTCTAAAGCTTCCAATGAAGAAGCTACAGGTCAGAACCAACTCTAATACTATTCAAGCCCCTGTTACTAGTTTCAAATATTTGGACTTATTGTTTGACTCCCATTTAACATTTGGGTTGCACATTGATACCCTGATATCCAAAACCTATGCCAAACTAGGTGTACTTTAAAAAAACAAATCCTCCCTAAGTCTGCTGGTCAGAAAGCGCTGCAGATGCTGATGCCAATTATAGACTATGGGACATAGTATATGGCACGGCACCCCAAACTCACCTGGGCAAACTTGTTACCCTCTACAACTCAATATGCCACTTTGTCCTCTAATGCAACTACAACACACATCACTGCGAAATGCTCAAAGAACTAGATTGGGCATCACTTGAGTCTAGGCGCAAAGTTCATCTCTCCAGCCTTGCCTTCAACTTCTTTCTGGACATGCTACCCACCTATTTGAACAGACTCCTCACCCCTACCACATGCAGCACTTAACATCTGAGATCTGACTCCAAAAGACTGTTCATGGTCCCAAGGTTCAACAAAGTATCCGGACGCTCCTCCTTTTCTTACCGTGCACCTCACAACTGGAACAGTCTACCGGAGACTCTCACAGCCAGCAGCAGTCTAAGTTCTTTCCAAACTAAAGTTGTTTCGTATTTTAATCTGGTCTGTAACACTAATATACGCCTATAATGTATATACAGGCATACCCCGCATTAACGTACGCAATGGGACCGGAGCATGTATGTAAAGCGAAAATGTACTTAAAGTGAAGCACTACCTTTTTCCTACTTATCGATGCATGAACTGTATGGCAATTGTCATATACGTGCATAACTGATGTAAATAACACATGTGTAAAAGGCTCTATAGTCTCCCCACTTGCGCACAGCTTTGGTACAGGTAGGGAGCCGGTATTGCTGTTCAGGACATGCTGACAGGCGCATGCGTGAGCTGCCATTATCCTATTGAGCGATATGTACTTACTCGCAAGTGTACTTAAAGTGAGTATCCTTAAACCGGGGTATGCCTGTAATCTTTAACTGTGCATGCAATTTCTTGTATATAATGTATAACTCTTTTCACTTAATGTAACTTTGTATTTGTAACCATGTATTTGTCACCATAACTCTGTGCCCAGGACATACTTGAAAACGAGAGGTAACTCTCAATGTATTACTGCCTGGTAACACATTATATAAATAAATAAATAATATTATGTCCTGCTGTAAAGCGCTATGTACCTGGATGGTGCTATATAAATATAGATATAGATACATACATTAACTCACGTTAACCAGGTTCATAATGTCTGCTACATCTACATAGGTGTTAAACTGGTATATGCTTCTGGGATGGATTGCTGCTTTAATATAGCTTCAGGGTAGTAAAAAGCATAATAGTTTGATTGTAATGGAATGTGGCATCTTGTATACACAGATACAGTTTAATATATAGTCAGTTTAAGTTTTCTCCCTTATCATCATTTTTTTTATATGGCCTGTGTGGGTAATTTTGGGGTAAGTAATCAAGGAAGCATCCCTACCAGTAACTATTAGGTACCACAATGCTCTGCCTGAAAACAAAGAAAATGTACAGATTTGTTGCTATATATTTCTTTTTTTTTTAAAGATGGAAATCAGTGTGATTCCAATCCATGTTTAAATGCTGCAGTTTGCAAAGATGACATTAGTGCTTATATATGCTGGTGTCAGCAGGGATACAAGGGAAAGAACTGTGAATTAGGTAAGTGCAATTTCAGCTCTATTCGCAGTCATCTCAGGGCTCAATACACATTATTGGTAACCAGTTATTTTGGCCGTCTTCCAAGCTCATGATTCAGACCACTGCTCTCCCACAATGAGGCCACATCCCTGAAAACGTGTCAAGGGGGAGGTTTGGTCCAGGGACTCTTTCGCCAAGACCAAGCCATACCTCTTCCCAGCTTAAGTCGCAGTTTGCAACACTATGCTCGGTGGCCGTTAGATACTCTGCATCTTCATAATATTTCATGAGATTCTAGAACCGCAGACAGTGTCCTTTAATGTGTCACTTTAACATAGCGTTGTCAATTGGATGTACTGTAGGTGACTGGATAAGATGCACTGCTCATTGGCCATATGCAATCTAATAACTTTATTTCATATATCGTTTTTCTCCCAATGGGACTCTAAGCACTTCCCAATTACAGTATAGTGCGCAGTACGCAGCACACAGGGACATTTACAGACACAGTAAAACCTATGGTTTTACAGTGTAGTTAAACCTCACATAGTCACAGATCAGCCCACTGTAGAAGTTATGCCGGTTCCCAGTTTTCAGATCTCTTGCAGTCTACTCCATACAATGAACATTTAAAGATGTCTCACTTTCCATGCCCAGGTAAAGTATTAATCAACCAGACATCGAATCACAGTATGTAAAGCTTTCTACGGTAACGTTTGTTGGCAGTTCTCATCTTCCCCAGAGAAGACAATTTCTGCTGTAACCATTGGTACCTGTGCCCACTGCTCTGTGGGTAATAATGACCATTTCATTGCACATTGTTTTACCAAGTAAAAGTAAATAAATGATACGACACCCCAATGAATGCAGCGTGAAACTGTTTTATCTTAAAATAATAATCAGCCTACAGAATCCTCGATTGAAGCAACTGATAGAAGGTTTACCAAAAGATATTGGAGAATTATTACAGCTCCAAATCCAATCTTTTCTGAATACTTTTATGGTGTGGTTAAGCATTGCCGTTCTAATGTTTTATTACCTGTCATTATATCTTTATATCATTTAGAAATACCTCTTACATGTTCTATTAAGAATGGCGGTTGCCAACATATGTGTAAGAATGACCCCACCCAAAGAGTGATATGTTCTTGTGCGAATGGATACATACTGGCAGAAGACAGCAAGACCTGTGAGCCGGCAGGTAACTAGAAATCAGAAAACACTCGTACATTGATGCTGCGATAGTGGTTTGCATAAACTGATTGCTTTATATACATGAATAAATTAAATAACTGCAGTACAGCCTCACTATTTAGAAATGTGGCATAGAAAGAACTAGAGATGTGTGAAAATTTGTAAAGTGCATTCGCAAAATGTTAAGCTTTTCCTTTTCATTTTCGCTTAGTTGCAAAACGTTTCGCCTCAAGGGCCTGATAATGTCACGAAATTAGTCCTAGATTTGGCAATTGTGCAAACGTTCAGCAGAATATCACCAGACAGTGAGCAAAACACAGTGTATGGGCCTTATTAAGAGAAATCGCAATGCATATTGACTTGATACTTGCTGAATCGCTTGCAAACTCTGCATAGGTCACTTCCTTTTTGCACCTGTTTAAAGGGTACATGTTGTCGGGTGTGTGACCTTGGGCAAACATTTTGCACATCTCTAGAAATAATCACTTTGTTTAGGGACATGTTATTTTTGGGGGAATACTTTGTTGCTAATATTTGTAGAAAACGGTTTGGAAATGAATGTATTTGTCTATCTCTAGTCAAGTCGAATTTTTTCTGGTCAGATAAATATCTCACAGTAGACCGTATAAAAGGCTGTTCATTGCAGTGTGACCCACTATTTTTTGGTATCTTTTTCATGCACACCCTGATGCCCTCCGCTCCTTTACGCCTTTGGACATTGTAGTGTGACCGCTATCTTGGATTGGCAATGCCAATGGCCAATATACACACATACAATATATATTTATATATTTATTATATATATTGTATTATATGTGTGTGTGTGCGTGCGTGCGTGTGTGTGTGGATTGGGGCACACACTTAAAGGTATTGACCAGCCTACTGGAGAGGGTGCTGCTATTGCAGTACCTACAGTGGAAGATACTGTACAAAATAACAAAAGGACAGGAACAGCAAAAATATGCCAATAAAATAAATGTTTGCCTATTTTTGCTGTGCCTATCCTTGTGAGATATATATATATATAAATACATACAGCTGAACCCCGTTATAACGCGGTCCTTGGGGTCCACAGAATGAGACTGTGTTATAACCGGGATCGCCTTAAATTTTGGCGCTCAAGATCTCTCTCCTCTTTGCTGTCAACTATCTCCTCACTTCATAAGCTGTGTCCATGTGCACGGTGTCACAGAGAAGGGTCACATGACATAAAACACATTTTTTAAACATTCAATTCAATGCTTTATTGCTAACGGACACATACACACACCTACACCATGTGGGAATTGGACATTAATATTAATTAATACATTTTATATAATACACATGCAGGGATCGAACTCAGGTCTTTCCACATACTGGTACCAATGCTTTATCTCTACACCACAGACTTGGTGTGACAAGAAAGACAGTACAAATATATTTATCCTCTACAGCACATTGCCACAGTGCACAGTGCACTATGTAAATATTGAGTTTTTTCTAAGGTCTATGACATCACACAGTCCCTGTGTTGTAGAGGTACAGAATTGAGCTAGCATATGAAAGGTCCTATATAATATGGTATAAATGATAAATTATAAGAAAATAAAAATAATAATGTATAAATTATTATTTTATTTTTATTATATTATGTAATTTATAAATTATTATTTTTTTTTTTTATATAATTTATAAGTTATACCAAATCATACAGGATTCAACCCCAGGATCTTTCATATGCGAAGGTGAAGGGTGGGGCAGCCTGTGGGTTGTGTATTGATCCTTGATCCTGTAGAGGAGATATTGTCCATTTGACGGAACTCTGCAGAGGTGAAAAATGGGAGTGCTTGCGGGCATGAGTATTAACCCTTGTCCCGTATGCAGGTCACAGGGTGCCGTACTTGACAAATCAAATCATTTCGTTAGTATCGACTATTTGTTTTTGATTTTGTGAGTGTGTATATATATATATATATATATATATATATATATATATATATAAGTCCAATCTTGAGCAAGGAAGTACAATGTGTGTACAAAGTGTACTTTGATCTATGTGATCTACTTTTATTGTAAGTCTTTGTACTTGATATTTTACATCTTTATACATTTATATATTTTGCTATATACTGATGATCTCTTTTCTTTGCGCCCCACCCCTTTTGTTTGTAAATATTATATATATATATATATATATATATATATATATATATATATATATATATATATATATATATATATTATATATGAGCATAACTTTTTAATTTAACAACCTGGTGTACCCTTATTTTCTATTTGTTATTTTAAAATGCCACTTTCTTTTTATAGCGATACTTTTATAGAAGATTATTAGAATTAAACTGTTCTGCATTGTTGCCTGAATATTGTTCACATTTTATAAAACAAGGTGGCAAGAGGTTTACCTTTAATGACTAACAGGTTCAGAATTGAAGGAAATCAGGAACCAGGCCACAACATTTTAAGCTACTTGACCAGTTCGCACACTCACAGGAGTTTCAGTTCTTTACTCTTGATGTCATCAATAACAAATGAAAGGATGATTGGCTAGTGACATAATGCTATCTTTGGTATTTCTTTCAACAGTTCCTTTTCCATGTGGAAAAATTACTTCAACAGAAGCTATAAAAAAACATGTTACCCATTCATATTTTGATCCTGAGGAGTACAGCGTGACTGTTAGCAGCAGCCAAAATGTAACGAATAGTTCACGCTCACAAGAAAACCCTGATGACATTGTACCTATAATCGTGGGTCCAGATGACAGGATCGTTGGTGGAACTGAGAGTGCCAAGGGTGAATTTCCATGGCAGGTACTATGTTATGTAATCAACAAAGGGACACACTCTTATGTCTTAACGCCCTACATGTGGAATGGGTATTGTATATAAGCACTTAATATTCTGAATCATGTATTTATTACAAATGTTAGCATGTACTGTACAGTTTGTAATAATGTATGTCTTTTATATATGGTTACATATTTATCACATAACATTTCCCTCCTCCCCACCCCTATAAATCCATTATCATTCATTTGCTTCTTTAAGCTGAGCCAACATGGGGAGAAGGAATGGGTAAAGTGAGTAAAGACACTGACTGTAAGCAATGACATTGAGTTCAATTCCCAGTGTCAGCTCCTTGTGACCTTGGGTAAGTCACTTTATCTCCCTGTGCCTCAGACACCAAATATATAGATTGTAAGTTTCTCTGAGCAGGGACTTTGTCTGTAAAAATTCCTATGCGCTGCGTACCGTGCGCTACACTGTAAATATGAACTGCTTTGAAAAAAGTGCTATATGAAATAAAGTTATTATTAATAATTCTTTTTAATGATGCCACATTAGACTGTAGACTTGCCATGATTAGTCCTTGAATCATTAGGCGCAAAGGGTCCAGAAAAATATACAATATAACTATACTTTGCTGTGTACATTGGTTGACTGATTTGAGAGAAATATACACATATATATATATATATATATATATATATATATATATATATATATCTTAATATATAAAATCGAAAGGTTGGTACTAGCTGGGGTGAATCTGATTGGTCCTCAGCCTCTGGCCAATCAGATTGGTGGGTCTGACGTCACCCAACTGCCACTCTCTTCCCCCTTGGCCACACACACACACACACTCTCTCTCTCTCTGTCCTCTCCCCCCCCCATCACACTCACCTCCCTCCCCGGCGCTCATTCACCTCCCTCCCCGGCGCTCACCTCCCTCCCTGGTGCTCACTCACCTCCCTCCCCGGCGCTCACTCACCTCCCTCCCCGGCGCTCACTCACCTCCCTCCGTGGCGGGGGGACAGGCAGTGGGCAGGCAGCCTGCAGCTGCCTCATGGCGCCGAGTGACTAAAATGGCGCCCGGAAGGACCCCCTTCCTCCCTCGCGGCGCCGAGTGCCTAAGATGGCGGCGCCCGGAAGGAGAGGTGACATATCTGTGTGTGTGTGTCACTTTGTATGTGTGTGTGTGTGTCTCACTGTGTGTGTGTCTGTGTGTGTGTGTGTGTGTGTGTGTGTGTGTGTGTGTGTGTGTGTGTGTGTGTGTTTGTGTGTGTGTGTGTGTGTGTGTGTCACTTTGTGTGTGTCTCAGACACTGTAGGGTGGGGACCGGAGCTGCGCATGGGGGGGGGAGGAGCGGAGAGAGAGGGGGGAGCCGAGAAACATACAGGGGGAGTGGAGAGGAGGGACCTGGAAATTTTAAGCAACCCCCCTCCTGTCCACTGTCCCCTATCCACTGCCCCCCCTCATGCACACTGTCCCCCCCCCCCCACCCTCCTGTCCACTGTCCCCCCCCACCCTCCTGTCCACTGTCCCCCCCTCCTGTCCACTGTCCCCCCCTCCTGTCCACTGCCCCCCCCCCACCCCTCCTGTCCACTGCCCCCCCCCACCCCTCCTGTCCACTGCCCCCCCCACCCCTCCTGTCCACTGCCCCCCCCCTCCTGTCCACTGTCCCCCCCTCCTGTCCACTGCCCCCCCCCACCCCTCCTGTCCACTGCCCCCCCCCCACCCCTCCTGTCCACTGCCCCCCCCCCACCCCTCCTGTCCACTGCCCCCCCCCTCCTGTCCACTGTCCCCCCCCTCCTGTCCACTGTGTCCCCCCCCCTCCTAGCGGGAAATTTAACTCACGGGCAACGCCGGGTCTCTCAGCTAGTGTATATATATACACTCTATATATATAGCAGCTGTAAATATTACTGTATGTTCATGTGCATGTCTTAGACAGGTCTGCAACCCTGTCTTTCACCATTATCACCCAGCACACAGCACTTCCACTGCAGCAAGGGATTCTGGGAAATGACATGCAAATGAGCACACAGTGCCACCTATTGTCTCAAGCTCACATTAAATGAACAACCCTTAAGCCAATGCATGCTGCTTTAAACACAGCTTTTAAACAGAGGCTGGGATGAGATGCAAAGCCAGTAAACCCACTCACAGACATGTTTCAACCTTGATGGGTATTATCAGTGTGAGGTTGGTTGTGCTGGCTATGCTGGTTTGAGACTAAGAGTGGGTAATCACCACAATTATTAAGGTTATGGTGGGTAAAAAACTGACAAAAACCCTCCACAGTAAAGCATATAGCAGCTGTAAATATTACTGTATGTTCATTTGTATGTATATTATATATATATATATATATATATATATATATATATATATATATATGAAAAAGAAGAGAGAGCACACGCCCCATAGCATAATACTGTTGATTTAATAATAAAAAAGGAAGGGAGGGGAGGGGGGGGGAAGAATAACACTCACAAGAGTATAAATCAATTAAAACATTGTGTGAATAATTAACCACCATCCGGTTCTGTACTGTAAACGTCCACAGTTCTTGGCTACCTCAGGGCTGTATGGAGATGATATCATTCACAGGACGACCGGGGTGTAAATCGCCGAGAGAATTCAGTCCAAGCTGCCTCGTGCGCATGCGCAGCGTCGTGATGATGTAATTGCACAAATTGGATTCCCTGACGCGTTTGTCACCAGAGGGCGACTTTTTCAAAGGGCTTATACTGAATTGACAAAGTTCCTGGTATTTAAAGCCGATTGGTTGCTAAGCAACCCGTGTAGGATAAAAACAAGTGAATTAACCTATTAATTAATTGAATATTAACGGAGACAAGGGGACCCATAAGGAAGTATTGTAAAATAGTAATTACTGGCTCAACAATACTAATTAATAATAAGAGGCAAAACAGGAAGAATAGGAAATAACAACTAACATAGGATCATAAAGGGCTGGACATAAGGAAAATTAGGAACATACTAATTAAATAAAAATATGTGCAAAAATATAAACTATGCAACTAAGAAATCCATAAACAAATATTCCACGTCATCAATTGAATAGGGCTATGAGGTAAGGAAACACCAAGATAACATAGGAATATATATATAATAACATTTAGACTCATAAATACAAATACCAATTATCAATAATATATATATAAAAAATATAAAAATAAACAATACATGTATGATGAAATAAAATCACCATACATGAAAATCAATTAATTAAATATAACTTCAAATAAACCTATTAAACACTACATAAACGCCTTAAATAGACGAGTATAATAGATGATTAATAAACATTAACTATACATAAGGCAAAAAATACATATATAAACTGTTCAAGCCCACCAAAAAATGCAATTCTCATAAATCACATGTGTACCTGCATATATATATATATATATATATATATATATATATATATATATATATATATATATATATATATATATATATATATATGTATATCCATACAAAGTAATAATCATCATGATTTATAAGAGAAATATAAAAAATATAAAATATATATAAAATAACAATGAATAATAACCATAAAGTAAAAATAATATATTATATATGAACACATATTAAACAAAAATATACACAAATACATACACATACACATGTATATAACTATCCCAAGACAGTTCAAAAAGAAACATTTTGTTCAATAATTTAGTAAAAAAGTGTATATACACCAAAAAACACCCCTAATAGATTGATTTATCAAAGAGGCCAAGAGTATGAGAAAGAGAGAGAGAATAAGTCTCCACCAATGACAGACACATATAGGATAAACCCTAATAAGGGGGAATGTATGTATAATAAACATTGTATGCTAAAATATAAATGAAATAAAATTGATACAAACATATCCTTTATAGTTAGGCTGTATTGTATGACCAATATACTATATAAGGAGAGGATGGGGATTGGGGAGGAGGGGAGGGGAAGAGGGAGAGGGGAGGGGGAGAAGGAAAAAGTCCTTTGAAAAAGTCGTCCTCTGGTGACGAAATGCGTCAGGGAATCCAATTTGCGCAATTACGTCATCACGACGCTGCGCATGCGCACGAGGCAGCTTTGGAGCACACGATTGATCCGGCAGCCATTGAAGTGAAGGAGGCTTTTTTCTGACACACATGAGCTGAATTCTCTCGGTGATTTACACCCCGATCCTCCTGTGAATTATATCATCTCCATACAGCCCTGAGGGAGCCAAGAACTGTGGACGTTTACAGTACAGAACGTGGTGAATTATTCACACAATGTTTTAATTGATTTATACTCTTGTGAGTGTTATTCTTCCCCCCCCCCCCTCCCCTCTTTATTATTAAATCAACAATATTATGCTATGGGGCGTGCGCACTCTTCTTTTTCTTTTTTAGGTTATCTTGGATGTGGTTCATCCATATTGAGAGCCGCCGAAGACCCCCCCCCCCCCACACCAGCATCAATTATCCACATTTTTTATGGACTAAACAAAGAAAAACCTGGCGCCAAATTGTCAGTGGAATGTCCTGAACTCCTCAAGGGATCTGCACACTTGCTCGACAGACCATGCAAAGAAAAAAACACAAACAAACAAAAATCATAGCGCAACACTGTAGGGTGAGCAGTACTGCACTAATATACACAAAACAATTAAGAGTCCTAGCGACAATTTAAAAAACTATTTATTAAATAGCTAGGACTCTTAATAAATAGTTTTTTAAATTGTCTATGATTTTTGTTTGTTTGTGTTTTTTTCTTTGCATGGTCTGTCGAGCAAGTGTGCAAATGAACATACAGTAATATTTACAGTTGCTTTATGCTTTACTGTGGAGGGTTTTTGTCACTTTTTTTACCCACCATAACCTTAATGACAGTGGTGATTACCTAGTCTAGTCTCAAACCTGCTTTGCCATTAAGACAAACCTCACACTGATGATACCCATCAAGGTTGAAACATGTATGTATGTGAGTGGGTCTAATGGCTTTGCATCTCATCCCAGCCTCTGTCTAAAAGCTGTGTTTAAAACAGCTTGAGACAAAAGGTGGCACTGAGTGCTCATTTGTATGTCATTTCCCAGAATCCCTTGCTACAGTGGAAGCGCTGTATGCTGGGTGACAATGGGGAAAGACAGGGTTGCAGACCTGTCTAAGACATGCAAATGAACATAAAGTAATATTTACAGTTGCTATATATATATATATATATATATATATATATATATATATATATATATATATATATATATATATATATATATATATATATATATACCTATACTATATATATATATACCTGCATATAAAATGTCAGATTGGAAAATTGTTATTTGTTTTAGCTGGTTTCCAGTCTACTTTTTACTGGCTCATTGGTCCCCTTTTCTTGCTCAAGAGCTTTCTAGGAGAAGGCAAGATCTGACCAATACCAACAGACAATATGTGGTCATAAACTGTCTTTTAGCAAAAGCCCAGCTATTCTTCCCAATATGCTGTCATAACCCTTTGCTCCTAGTGTGGCTAGCACAACACTGATATCAAGTCAGAGGAATTACTGGGTAACGGGAAAAAGCTAAATATATAGAGTAACGGGGTGGAAAATAGATTGAGGGGAAAAAGTGCAGTTGTCCTGGTCAGCGTAGCGGTGAGAACATTGGTTAGCTCAGGGATGGGCAACTACAGTCCCCAGGGGCCACCAACAGGTCAGGTTTTCAGGATATCCCTGTTTCAGCACAGGTGGCTCAATCAGAGACCGGGCCACTGATTGAGCCACCTGTGCTGAAGCAGGGATAGTCTGAAAACATGACCTGGAGGCCCTTGAGGACTGGAGTTGCCCATCCCTGGGTTAGCTGTACAATTTGTTTTGTGTGGGATGGCACTTTTTTGTTTTTACTATATACAGTATGTATAGTTTCATCAGCTGCTGCCCTCTAGTGGTGACACATCTGCATTCTTAAACGTGAAATGTCATTTATTGTGAATCGATATTTTTTATTATTTTCATCAATTACGGGTAGAGATGGGCAAATATTTCAGCAACATTTGAGTTTGCCAGAAAATTGAATTTTCTGCATTTTTTTTAATATTTGCGCATTTGGAGAAAAAAAAGCCTGTTTTTGTTTTTTTTTTACTTTTGAATAGGTAAAAATGTAAAAAAAATGTGAAAGTTCGCAAGTGCTTTCAGGTGAAAGTTTTCTAGTTCGCAAGTAACAAAAATGGAAACAGTTTTACACCATGTTCATGGAGTTTTTTTTTTTTTTACAATTCTTTTGCCGAAATTAGAAAAACAAAACTGTGAACCAAATTTCAACAGATTCACCCATCTTTAATTACAGTGGTCAAATCAAAAGTAGTCATATGGCTATGACTATGTTACATAATTGTCAGTAAGATGTTTTACAAAGTAAATTATATGGAAACAACATTTGTTAATAGACTAATAAACATATTTAAATTCAAAAGATTCAACTTTTGAATTTAAATATGTTTATTAGTCTATTAACAAATGTTGTTTCCATATAATTATTTTTATATATTTTTTTGTTTACTGTCCTAAAAATTATACTAATTGAAATACAAAATCAACATATATTTATATATAATTAATATGAGCTATAACCTATTTCTCCACAAATTCAGTGGTGTCCTCATAACCCTTCCATTGCAACTATTGCAACATGAAAATTTGAATTCATGGAATGGGTTAATACATACAATTAATGTTCTAATTAACTTTGTAATTGTGTATGCAAATTCACCTTGCTATAAATATCGTGGGGTCACAACCAATGGGTAACCCCTGATGAAGTCATATCACATGATGAAATGCATAGGGCGTGGCTAATGCAGAGCAGGCACTTTCCCACCAAGAAAGACTGATGCAAGTTGGGAGCGGTTAAGCCAAACAGAGGAGCGGATACATCCTTGTTTCCCCTGGTGGTGCGGTGACCAAAGGCAGGCAGACGAGGACTTTGTTTCCCGGAGGGACTTCCTTTTGCGGGGCACCAGACTGGGTGGACGTCACTTCCGGTGAAGGAGACCACGCCGTGCCGGCGCCATGTGTATGTAGGAGAAGACACTACTGCTGATCCGGTCGTTACCACTGGCATATGAGGGCCAATCTCATAACTGCACTTTATTACCGTTTGGGCATTTGTCTGTTTTTAATGTTCCATAAACTTATTGTTATACTTTAATGCACTAGGTGTGCGCCTGTTTTTTTCTTTTTTCTTTCTATACTGTATATATATATATATATATATATATATATATATATATATATATATATATATATATATATAAAGATATACATACAAGAGACTATCCTGGAACTGAGATATGGGAGTAAAAATTTTAAATAAAAAGTAGATACAAAATTAAAAAAGCATGAACCCCCATCACTGATTCTGCTTTAGAAGAATGTTGCTTTCACTTTCCAAAGTACAAAAATAATATTTCTAAGATTGAATATTGCACTTTCCAATTCACATGTTACCTTTAAATCTTGAAACACGTGCTTTTAATACCAATTGCTTGTCATAAAATCTTTAATACGATACTTTTTTTTAAGGGTAGTATATTCATGTCTTGGGCACTTATACAATTTAAACATTTGCTTGTTATCTTGTGCATTCTGTTAGAGTGGAGATAGATTAAAGGAGCAGACTGCGCTGATCAATATTTTTTTCCATTTGTACTTGCTTGAATATATATCTTCAAGCTCTTCCCAATACTATAATACATTCAGATATAAGCGTTTGAACCATTAAGTGTCCGTGAGGGTGAAAGAAAGACCTCCCCCGAGCCCAGTGCAGTCTACACGTTACCATGGTAACCTCAGAAGCTAGAGATTGGGAAAATCATGATTTTTAACACTAAAAACAACTGCATCCTTTTTGATTTTTTTGTAAAGAGCTTTATATGCACAGGATGCAAAATACTAACATTATATGAGTTAAACTCATATGGGCTTCTGGGGAATTTCTGAATTAATACTGCACAAAATGTCCTCATCACTTTAGGGATTTTACAGTCAATTTAAGTTGATCCGGGTACTGATTACTTTAATAAGTAAAGTAAGCGCACAAATCACATAATAAAAAGGCGACTTACAAATTAAATGGAGATATATTGGCGGAATCCTTGATGGAGAAAGATTTAGGAGTGCTTGTAGACAGCAGGCTTAGCAATAGTGCCCAATGTCATGCAGTAGCTGCAAAGGCAAACAAGATCTTATCTTGCATCAAACGGGCAATGGATGGAACGGAAGTAAACATAATTATGCCCCTTTACAAAGCATTAGTAAGACCACACCTTGAATATGGAGTACAATTGTGGGCACCAATCCTAAGAAAAGACATTATGGAACTAGAGAGAGTGCAGAGAAGAGCCACCAAATTAATAAAGGGGATGGACATTCTAACTATGAGGTGAGGCTAGCTAAATTAGATTTATTTACATTAGAAAAGAGGCGTCTAAGAGGGGATATGATAACTATATACAAATATATTCAGGGACAATACAAGAAGCTTTCAAAAGAACTATTCATCCCACGGGCAGTACAAAGGACTCGGGCCATCCCTTTAGGTTGAAGGAAAGGACATTTCACCAGCAACAAAGGAAAGGGTTCTTTACAGTAAGGGCAGTTAAAATGTGGAATTCATTACCCATGGAGACTGTGATGGCACATACAATAGATTTGTTCAAAAAAAGGTTGGACATCTTTTTAGATGGGAAAGGTATACAGGGATATAACAAATATGTATACATGGGAAGGATGTTGATCCAGGGATTAATCCAATTGCCAATTCTTGGAGTCAGGAAGGAATTAATTTTTCCCCTTAATGGGGTTTTTTGTTTGCCTTCTTCTGAATCAATAAGTATAGATATAGGATAAAGTATCTGTTGTCTAAATTTAGCATAGGTTGAACTTGATGGACGGAAGTCTTTTTTCAACCTCATCTACTATGTAACTATGTAACTATGTAACTGTGTAACATAATTACTGATTTCAAATGTTTACCAACACTGGGTGCTGACGTAATCCGCGAATCCTAAACCATGAAAAGCAGAAAATACCGTAAAAAAGAAAAATGTCAGTACAGTTTTTACAGGTATTTTTCATTTTATTACTGGAATTGCAGATTCTCTGCAAATATATATCAGAAAAGCTTTGTATACAGAAATGTCACATCGAGTTGACGATATCTTTGGGCGGATATATTTGTACATGAATAAAAACTGACATAGTGTTGCAAACTTGATGCTTTCTATTATCCATTAAATGTTATATACTTTTAAGGGAATAAAATCATGAGAGATTTCTTTGAAATGCAATAAAATACACAGGAAGGAGCACATGTTCATTTAGTTTGTGTGCTTGGCTAATAGTGGGCAGTCACAGAGTTCAAGACTTGGGTCACGTGTCTCAGGAACACAAATCTATTACTCTCTTTCCTTGGATTAGCCCTTTTTTGTTTTTGCACAAGATTGAAGCAGGGGGTCTCCGGAGCTGAACCTCATTCATTTCAGCTCCGGGGACCCCCTGATTCCCGAGATACCGACCTCCAAAGGGGGCGCCGGTATCTCAACAAAGTGCAAAGCTCCCGTGTCGCGCCGGCCAATAAGAAGCCGAACCTGATGACATCACGACTTCCTATTGGCCCACAAGGCACCGGAGCTTTGAAACGCCGCCATTGCGTGAACCCTGCTAGTCAAATGGCTACCAGCACCCTCTACGCTGTATTGCCGAAAGCAGGGGTTTCTCAGAGCTGAAATTAATGGGGGTCAGCTCCGGAGAACCCAAGTTTTAATCATATGTAAAATAATTTAAAAAAATTAAAAATCCCCCCTCTAGGGTTTAAGGTCCTATAGAGGGGGGATTGAACAAAGCAGGACTAGCATTAGAGCCCAGTCTTCAACCTCATTCTTAGCACATAAATGACCGTTAACAGCATGATTTCTTTGTGCGTAGAAACACAAGATCAACACACATCCCAAATCACTAAAACCCAACGCTGAATCATTGTGAACCCATTCTTAATACCTATATCACGCTGCATACAAGGCTGCACCGTTGTAACTATTTCTAATGTTTCATTTACATTGGGGTTCTACTTGCATAGGGGGGTCAAAGTGACCAGGCGATCTGCTAAGGACAAGATATAAAAAACCTTTACTGTAGGTCAGAGTCTTCCTCCCTGGAGATGAAGGCGAGAAGCCGGAGGAATTCAGGCTCAGAGGAATGTGGTAAGAAATACGTAAATTAGAAGTCAGAACGTGCCTCATTTAGGGTTACCTTGCCCTGGTAGGGAAGCTTATCATACGTTGGACCAAAATATTATGTAATTAAAACCCAATTCACATGACACATTAGAAATAGTTAAATAAATTGTTTGTGTGCAGAAATGTTGGGTTTTAGCATTTCTGGATGTCTATCGATCTTGTGTTTTCAACCCTCAGCCAATGGGCACACATTGCATATATACCTACATTCAGGGGATCTCAAGACCCCCCAACAGGTCAGGTTTTAATGATATCCCTGCTTCAGCACAGGTGGCTCAATCAGTGGCTCTGTCTTTGACTGAGCCACTGATTGAGCCACCTGTGCTGAAGCTGGGATATCCTTAAAACCTGACCTGTTGGGGGGGGGGGGGGGGCTTGAGGACTGGACTTGAAAACCCCTGCTCTAATGGGTTATAACATCATCTTTACTATTACAGAATATGGAAAGAATAAGGATTTCAAAGAGCAGCTCACTGGTAATATCATTGCATCTAGAGCTGGTGATCATGGTTTGAATCTCAGTGTCTGCTCCTTAGGCAAGTTACTTTATCTCCCTGTGCCTCAAATGCCCTCATAAGATTGTAAGCTCTTTGGGGCAGGGACTCGTGTCTGCAACATTCTATATACAGCGCTGTGAACACTGTCAGCGCTGTATCAGGAGAAGAAAATCATATTATACAATATCCAAGTATTTTCAACAAAAGGTCTTGAATGATATTGAATGAATCACGCATAAATGCACACGGCTACAATTCTAAATATAGGATTTCATTTTGCAGTTCCATTTTCATACAACCTACTCATAAATTCAAACTGCAAATAATGATGCTAACTACCAACTCTCTAACACAACTTTACAGAGACCAAACATATGGAACTGGTACCCGATAATATTTACAATCTGATTCCCATTTCCTAATCCCAGAATAATAAATGCTATAGATTTGGGCACATATTTACTAAATGGTGCTATGCCACAATACATCTTCCACCACTGGAAGACCCCTTATTGAAGAGAAAGGGCTGTAAATTGGTTTCCAATACGTGGAGCACTGCTTAGTAAATATGCATCTAGATGTTTCGAAAGGCCAGTGAAAACACAATAAAGATTTTGGGGATGTAAGACGAGACAAGGAGCCTTCTTTACAACGCATGAAACTTTTGAGCACAACGGCAATTCTTAATAGGGCAAGAAACCTTTCACAGGGACACTGCAGTGTCCCTGTAACTGGCTAGATACAGTTGCATTGCTACTGTACTTTGATTGACATTTTTGCTGTTGTTACACAGTCAATACGAATTAGATCACTCTGTATTGATACATTTTTCCACCAGTGTCCTTATTCCCAACAATACCGAGAACGCCAACCGTTTGAATTACACTATTTTTTTCATTGTCAAACTATTTTATCAACAGTGAGGTTGGGTTACAATGCTGACAATTATTTGGTGGCAGTATACCAAGTATTTGTGTCACTGTTTATATGAGCACCTCTCTAGTTCAATGTTGATATTTTTAGCCTTACCATTATTAAAGATATACCTTTTAATATACCTGTGTAAGTTACTCGTCAGCTCTGGATGAGTGACTCATATTCGACATAGAACCAGGATCGTTGCAATTTTATCTACAGTACGTGCTTTGCACCAGTTTGGTTCTTATATGCCAAACAGTTCCATACATAGAGGGTTTATTTAGACAACCACTCTTCTGAACAATTCATGCAGGACTCATTGGCCATCCCTGATTACACACACCCCTTCATCCTTCATGGTATCATCAATACTCTGTATACTAAGTATAATACGGTTTCGAGTGCATGTAATTAGTCTTGGAGTTGCCTCCCCCTTGAGATGCTTTCTTCTTTGTTCTTGTCTCTAGTTGTACCCTTAGTGCACCAACCTGCATTGATTCAGGGTTGAGTGAGTATGTCATGGTTTGCGCTCTAGGAAACTATTACTATGCTGAGTATCTAGCCTTAATGTTGGAAGCTATGTTCAAAAGGTGTCTTGCTACTGCATATAAACTTACTACCTTTTTTTTATTTTTAAATTCAACTCTTGATGCCATTTTTAATGAGTTTTAATATATTGAGCATCCTTTGATTTCTATAGCAGGTTCTGGCACACCTCTCCAGCAGAGCAAGATCTTGGTAACTATTTCCTGTTTGTGATAATTTGCTGCTAATATTCCCAGCAGTTTGAGCTGCAAACTGTAACAATAGATAATGTTACCTTAGTAATATAAGAATACATGGTAGCTGCTGAGTTACACTGACTGAAAGATTGATTGGAACTGAAAGGCAGCCATTTCGTGAACACAGAGAGACATGATTTTCCTGATTGATCACAGGAGAACCAAATGATCAGCTGCTTGGATAATTAGTTTTCTGTAAAGGTAATCAAAGGCTCCATATATTAAAACAACAAAAATATTTTTTAAGCTACTTTGACTGCCTCTTTAAATGTGAATGCCATTTACAATATCACAGCATGGTAAACATGTTGATCTAAAGCAGCAATACTACATTCCCCTCTATTTTGCTACATGTAAAGCCTGTGAACATGTATCATTCTAATCTACATTCTTACCTAAGCTGGTAATCGTTTGGTGCTCCTGTTATAAATCTGTCAAAATCCTCCATGTGTGGCTAATGAAATGGCCGCCTTTCCGTTTCCATCAATGCTACAGTCAGTGTAACTCAGCAGTTACAATGTATTCTTAAATTACTAAGGTAACATTATCTATTGTTACAGTTTGCAGCTCAAACTGCTGGGAACATTGGACACAAATGATCACAAACAGGAAAGTGTTGCAAAGATCTTGCACTGCTG
This sequence comes from Ascaphus truei, assembly GCF_040206685.1. NCBI lineage: Eukaryota > Metazoa > Chordata > Amphibia > Anura > Ascaphidae > Ascaphus > Ascaphus truei. The sequence continues at coordinate 38,649,487 of NC_134498.1, forward strand.
GGGAGGTGTGCCAGAACCTGCTATAGAAGTCAAAGGATGCTCAGCATAGTAAAACTAAAAAAAAATTGCATTAAGTTGTTTTTTTTTTAACAGTTAATATTGTCTAATAATACAGAACACATTTTTTTTAAAATATAAGATTTCATGTTTTGCTGCTTTAAGTAAGTGAACTTTTCTTATTATTTTGGTTTGTTTGTACCCACAGGCTCACTTGGTCAATAAGAACAGAGCAGGTTTCTGTGGGGGAACAATTATAAATGAGAAATGGATAGTAACGGCAGCCCACTGCTTTCTTACAGGTGGAGAATTCACTGTGGTTGTGGGTAAGTCTGACTCATTTCTTACCTTTACACTCTACTCAATAACTAATGGACAAAGGCAGATGAATTGATTCATTCAGGTATAAAAAGGAGAGACAAGTGTAAATAAAGTTGAATTCATATGAACTATAACCTTCAACCTTTCTCACTGCCTGCCCCAGACCTCTGGAATGCCCTTCCCCTCAATATCCGACTAGCACCCTCTCTATCCACCTTTAAGACCCACCTGCTTATGGAAGCATATGAGTAGCTCCACCTGATAATTAACACCTCACACATTAACCTTGACCCCTTGCAGACGCACTTACTAGAATTCCCTCCTACTGTCTCTGTACGTTCTTTCTACCAACCCATTAGATTGTAAGCTCTTCGGAGCAGGGACTCCCTTTCCTAAATGTTACTTTTATGTCTGAGCACGTCTCCCCTTTGTGTTATTTATATCTTATTATTTATATGATTGTAACTATTACTGCTGTGAAGCGCTATGTACATTAATGGCGCTATACAAATAAAGATATTCATTCATATGGTAGTTTGAAAACAGACAGTTTTGGAACTATACCTATGTAGGAAACCGAAAACGGGCATTACAGTTGCGGTTATTTAAAGGTGAAAACCTACTTACTGTATATATTTCTTAAGATTAGCAATAAAGCATGCACAATGTCAGGCTAAGAAAAGCGACTATTTTGCTTCGGGATCGAAGGGTACAAAGTGAAAAAGAAGTCAAGGGAAAGAGGCAGGAGGAAAATTAAATTATATAAGTGGTGTTTTCAGTATTTACCAATTTTTTTTTTCCCTCGAACAAATTCAAATTACCCGTTTTTTTTTTGTTTGTTTTTTTTTACAGTTTTTACTTATTTACACCCCATTATCAATCCACTCAATATTTTTTCCGGGTGCTTAATTTTGTTAAGCAGCAACGCCTTACGCGATTGAGCGTCCTGCAGCCCTGCGATTAAAGCAGGTCCCTGTAAAACACAGAACAGATAAATATCGGAGGTCCTCAAATCAAGCAAAGTAATATCCCACTATGATTGGTCGACAAGATGGTGATGAGAGCCAATCAACAAGACTCAATAACATAATTTAGAGCAGTGACTAACGTTCGATTCATACCAATTCCAGCATATACCAAAATAAGTTGATTATATATTAATTTTCCTCCATGTTTTTTAAACCGGATTTTAACCAGGTTTTAATACTTGGAAAAATATTTTACAAATATAGTGGAAGCACTGTATGTTAAGAGATAAGGGGGAAGGGCAGAGGTTCCTGAGACATGGGAATATGCTCACAGCGTAGGATTTTAACTTGCTATTTTACAAATACAAGCTGAAAACGTGGGAACACTGCATACTGTAGACGTAAGCAACGTTGTTTGGATAATGGATGCTATTTTTCAACAGGCGAACATAACACAGAGGTCTCCGATGGAACCGAACAATATCTAAAAGTTTCACAAGTCATCCTCCATCCCACTTACAATGCCAGCCAAAATAAGTACAATAATGATATAGCTCTCATAGAGCTGGAAAAGCCTATGGAATTAAACAGCTACGCGACACCCATCTGCATTGGTGACTGGGACTTCACGGAGAACCTGTTGAAGAAGGTAGCAGTTAGCATGGTCACAGGCTGGGGAGATGTGAGGTTCCAGGGGCGTCCGGCGACCGTCCTGCAGAAGTTGATGGTCCCATACATCGACCGTGCTACCTGCAAGAAGTCCAGTCGGTTCTCCGTCTTTGTGAACATGTTTTGTGCCGGATATGCAGATCAAGCTAGAGATTCATGCCAGGGAGACAGCGGCGGACCTCATGTCACAGAGTATAACAATGTTTGGTTTCTAACGGGAATAACTAGCTGGGGAGAAAAATGTGCCCAGAAAGACAAATTTGGCGTGTACACCAGAGTTTCTAAATTTACTACTTGGATACAAACTAAAACAAAGCTCCCCTAATCTGCGCTGGGATTATTAAGCGTGTTGCTTTCTTTTTATGGATTAGCCAACACAGGGATTATTTGTCATTATACATACGAGGGAAGTAAATCCCCTGTGAAATGTTCATTTCAGCAGTGAAATAAGCAAACAGAATATAGAAATCTAAAAAAAAAAAGACACTAAGGAGTTATGCAGAAAAATCTGTGTTAAAGACGGAAATGGGTTTATTAAACAGAAATGTAGTGCTACCTAAATTGTAGTAATCATCTCTATACTATCTCTTTTGCCAAAATGCCCTAAATTGTTATCAGACGTTAGTGATGCCATCAGGGGTTAATGGAGGCTTTTATAGTATTTTATTGCCTGCCTATAACATACAGCCCACAGTGAACTGGCCCATTTGAATTTATGCTCTTGTACAGATGCAGCGGCCATTATTTTAACAAATCACGCGGTGTATACCTCGGAATACCCATGTCATGGCGCGGGATGTCTTCCAACCGTACCGCCTTAAGGCACGAGCGCAGAAAATGGCATTTTTGTGTTCTGGCTTTTAAACACCTGAAATTGACACAGGAGCACAGTACTGTGCACATTACAATTCATTCATTTCATTGCATTTAATTGCACACAATCCATGAAATTCAAACAAAGCAACCGCGATAAACACGTGTGCCTGGGGCGATTGGCCGCGTTCATGTCGCGTGGAGTACAGCAGCGCACACGAAAACGGCGCCGTCATTTGTTAAAATTATGGCCGCTGCATCTGTATGTAAAAATACGATGTCCATCTTTGTATAATAAATTAATAGAGCCATGTTCTCTTATTTAATGGTGGATAGATATCAACAGACTGTTGGGTGTATATTCAAAATTCACAGACTTCCATAAATAGCTTGTTTTTGAAGATTCACCAAAAATCACACCATTATTAAATATTTTAACTGTAAAAACAATGTATTTCGGACACATCAGATAACTTTCCTGAAATGATCCGATACTCTTAGTACTATGTTACACATAAAATGTTCTCTGCGCAATTTCACACATAACAAGTTTATTAGTCATCAATATTAAGCTTTTACTAAATAAGTAACTCGTGTATCTCTGAATAAAAAAGTATAATTTTTTCAATATTTCAATAATTACCATGTTTGATTCCTTTTTTGGCTGTTTACTTCACCAGTGATGGCTGTAGTAATTACTAATAAGCTTTTTTGGTCCAAACCTTAAACATATATGTATGTATGTATGTATGTATGTATGTATGTATGTATGTATATCTTTATTTATATAGTGCCATCCAGGTACATAGCGCTTTACAGCAGTAATACACGTGACATAATAATATAACACATAGTGGGAATTAGCGCTTCAGATATAAAATAGGAAAAGGAGTCCCTACCCTGAAGAGCTTGCAATCTAAGTGGTAAGTGGGGAGAACTTACAGAGACAGTAGGAGAGTGTTCTGGTAAGTGCGTCTGAAAGGGGTCAATGTTAGTGCAGGTGAGATGTATAGTATCAGCCAGCACCCATATGCTTCGTTTAAAGCTGCAGTTCAGTCAATATCCTGCATGTGTGTTTTTTTTAATAAATCAGTTCTGTAGTAAGAAAAAATACTTTTAGCATTTTCTGTTTTTAAAAAAACAACTTTTAAAGACCAATTTTCTTGTATTCTATTTTAACAGCCATTTGCTAAGGCACTGCCCCTTCCTGTCCTGTCACAAGCCCTGGCACACCCCTTTGTCAGCCCTGCCCTCCCTCTAGCAAGTCAGTGCAGGATTGCTCATGAATATTCATGAGCTTCCACTGACAGACAAGCAGAATATAAACAGATCCCCTCACTAATTATGTCACCAAATTGCGACCTATCAATACATGGAGAACGAATTGACTGGCAGCTATACAGTTCTTTAGGTAATTAGAGATTGCACACATAAAACTATTGAAGTAAAAAAATTAATTAAAAAAAAAAGACTGAACTGCAGCTTTAAGAGGTGCGTTTTAAGAAAGGCCCTAATTGTGGAGAGAGGGTGCCAGTCGGATATTGAGGGGAAGGGCATTCCAGAGGTGTGGGGCAGTCAGAGAGAAGGGTTTTAGGTGGGAGAAGGCTTTAGATACAAAAAGGGTCAGGCAGAAGACATCCTTGTGTCAAATGCAAGAGTGGGGCAGGTGTATAACGAGACATTAGGGCTGAGATGTGAGGGGCAGAGGAGTGAATAGCCTTACAGGAAAGTAGGAGCATGTTATAAGTGATAGAGAGTTTATTAGGAAGCCAGAGAAGGGATTTCAGCAGGAGAAATGCGGAGACAGATTTAGGAGAGAGTAACATGTGGGCAGTTAGTTCAGCCTTTGTAGAAGTTGGCCAGAAATCTTACATGCACAATATAGAGCGGTTCTCACATACACTATATATGTTGTAGCTCTACAGCAGGGTGCTCAACTCCAGTCGTCAAGCCCCCCCCAACAGGTCAGGTGTTCAGGACATCCCTGCTTCAGCACAGGTGGCTCAATCAGTCCCTGTTCCAGCGCAGGTGGCTCAATCAGAGTCTCAGTCGATTGAGCCACCTGTGCTGAAGCTGGGATATCCTGAAAACCTGACCTGTTCGGGGGGCTTGAGGACACGAGTTGAGTGCCCTGCTCTGCAGTACTCATGGTATTGTATGTAAACATGACATTACCTTATTTTAGTAGAATAAGGATAAGAACACTTCATTCAAACTGTTCTGTTTGTTATCAGATTACCCGCTTGGCAAGAGCTCTGGATAACTGTTTAACAATTATTCAAACGAGTGCAGTTCTCTTGTGGTTTTCACACGTTATTAATGAGTGACCCTGTGCTGATAATGATAGGACATGTGGTGACACTGTTGGAAGTGGCAGATTTAAGTGTTTCTGTTGGAAAATGGCATTTTAGTGTAATCTGATAATTCAAGTTAAACGCAGTATGTTCTGCTCAAGATTTAGGGCCTGATGATTGTACAGTTACTTGTGAAAATTAATTTGACTTTCCATCAACCACCTTTATCAATACTTCTCATGACTTATTATTACGAGTTGTCTGTTTAAGGCGCTTCTCTTTCCAAGCACAACATGTTCTAATGATAAAACAATATCTCATTTAATGACACGCGTCAGGTCAGGGTAGCGCAGTCTGTACCATTCTTGAGAATAAAATAACTCTGCATGGTTGGGAAAGTGGACAAGACTTGTGTTTCTATTAGTTAAAAAGCAATTCTGCCCGTATAAATAATATAGCTTTAAATACAGTGGACGGGAGGAGAGAAAAGGGGGGAGGTGGAAAGGGGGGAGGAGATAGGAAGGGTTAGGTGGAGAGGGGAGTTAGGTGGAGAGGGGAGGGAGGTGGAAGTAGGGAGGAGAGGGTGGTGGAGAGGGTGGGGAGGAGGAGGCGGTGGGAGGGAGGTGGGAGGACGAGGGGAGGGAGGTGGGAGGAAGAGGGGAGGGAGGTGGGAGGAAGAGGGGAGGGTGGGAGGAAGAGGGGAGGGTGGGAGGAAGAGGGGAGGGTGGGAGGAAGAGGGGAGGGTGGGAGGAAGAGGGGAGGGAGGGTGGGAGGAAGAGGGGAGGGAGGGTGGGAGGAAGAGGGGAGGGTGGGAGGAAGAGGGGAGGGAGGGTGGGTGGAAGAGGGGAGGGTGGGAGGAAGAGGGGAGGGTGGGAGGGAGGTGGGAGGAAGAGGGGAGGGTGGGAGGGAGGTGGGAGGAAGAGGGGAGGGTGGGAGGGAGGTGGGAGGAAGAGGGGAGAGTGGGAGGGAGGTGGGAGGAAGAGGGGAGGGAGGTGGGAGGAAGAGGGGAGGGTGGGAGGAAGAGGGGAGGGTGGGAGGAAGAGGGGAGGGGAGGGTGCTAGGAAGAGGGGAGGGTGGGAGGAAGAGGGGAGGGTGGGAGGAAGAGGGGAGGGTGGGAGGGAGGTGGGAGGAAGAGGGAAGGGTGGGAGGAAGACAAGAGGGTGGGAGGAAGAGGGGAGGGTGGGAGGAAGAGGGGAGGGGAGGGTGGGAGGAAGAGGGGAGGGAGGGTGGGAGGAAGAGGGGAGGGTGGGAGGGAGGGTGGGAGGAAGAGGGGAGGGTGGGAGGGAGGGTGGGAGGAAGAGGGGAGGGTGGGAGGGAGGGTGGGAGGAAGAGGGGAGGGTGGGAGGAAGAGGGGAGGGTGGGAGGGAGGGTGGGAGGAAGAGGGGAGGGTGGGAGGGAGGGTGGGAGGAAGAGGGGAGGGTGGGAGGGAGGTGGGAGGAAGAGGGGAGGGTGGGAGGGAGGTGGGAGGAAGAGGGGAGGGTGGGAGGGAGGTGGGAGGAAGAGGGGAGGGAGGGAGGTGGGAGGAAGATGGGAGGGTGGGAGGAAGAGGGGAGGGAGGTGGGAGGGAGGTGGGAGGAAGAGGGGAGGGTGGGAGGGAGGTGGGAGGGGGAGGGTGGGAGGGAGGTGGGAGGGGGAGGGTGGGAGGAAGAGGGGAGGGTGGGAGGGAGGTGGGAGGAAGAGGAGAGGGTGGGAGGGAGGTGGGAGGAAGAGGAGAGGGTGGGAGGGAGGTGGGAGGAAGAGGGGAGGGTGGGAGGAAGAGGGGAGGGTGGGAGGGAGGTGGGAGGAAGAGGGGAGGGTGGGAGGGAGGTGGGAGGAAGAGGGGAGGGTGGGAGGAAGAGGGGAGGGAGGTGGGAGGAAGAGCGGAGGGAGGGTGGGAGGGAGGGAGGTGGGAGGAAGAGGGGAGGGTGGGAGGAAGAGGGGAGGGTGGGAGGAAGAGGGGAGGGTGGAAGGGAGGTGGGAGGTAGAGGGGAGGGTGGGAGGGAGGTGGGAGGTAGAGGGGAGGGTGGGAGGGAGGTGGGAGGAAGAGGGGAGGGTGGGAGGAGGTGGGAGGAAGAGGGGAGGGTGGGAGGAGGTGGGAGGAAGAGGGGAGGGTGGGAGGAGGTGGGAGAGTGGGAGGGAGGTGGGAGGAAGAGGGGAGGGTGGGAGGGAGGTGGGAGGAAGAGGGGAGGGTGGGAGGGAGGTGGGAGGAAGAGGGGAGGGTGGGAGGGAGGTGGGAGGATGAGGGGAGGGTGGGAGGGAGGTGGGAGGATGAGGGGAGGGTGGGAGGGAGGTGGGAGGAAGAGGGGAGGGTGGGAGGAAGAGGGGAGGTGGGAGGAAGAGGGGAGGAAGGGGGGAGGGAGGTGGGAGGAAGAGGGGAGGGAGGTGGGAGGAAGAGGGGAGGGGGAGACAGGGGAGGGAGGAGGAGAGGAGGGAGGAGGAGAGGGGGGAAGCAGGAGGGGAAGGGAGGAGGAGAGGGGGAAGGAAGGAGGAGAGGGGGGAGGGAGGAGGGGAAGGGAGGAGGGGAAGGGAGGAGGAGAGGGGGAAGGGAGGAGGAGAGGGGGGAGGGAGGAGGAGAGGGGGGAGGGAGGTGGAGAGGGAGAAGGGAGGAGGAGAGGGGGAGCGAGGTGGAGAGGAGAGGGGGAGAAGGGTGAGGAAGAAAGAGGATGGTGAGGAGGAGAGGAGGAAGGAGAGGAAAAGAGAGAAAAGTGGGGAAGATAGAGAGGTACGAGGGAGGGGGAGGAAAGCGTTGAGGCGAGTGGGAGGAGAGATCAGGGGAGGATAAATGGGGGAGGGGGAGAAGAGATGGAGCCGAGGAGAGGGGGAGGATGGGCAAAGGGAAGAGGGGGGCGGGGGAGAGAAATGGACACTGTTCGATTTGCATATACTTTGCATATCCACATTAACTCTGAGGACCCTGTACTTCCAACTCAATTTAAAAAAAAAAAAACATTTTAAAACATGTACAGTATTACAATTATTTTTATTTCACCAAAATACCCTTTCCCCTAGTACTCTACCCCAGAGGTTCTCAACTCCGGTTCTCAAGACCCCCAACAGGTCAGGTTTTCAAGATATCCCTGCTTCAGCACAGGTGGCTTAATCAGTCCCTCCTTCAGCACACATGGCTCAATCAGTGGCTCAACTGATTGAGCCACCTGTGCTGAAGCAGGTATAGCCTTAAAACCTGATCTGTTGGGGTGTCTTGAGGACTAGAGTTAAGAACCCTTGCTCTGCCCCACAGAATACACACAAGGGGGCCTATGCAGAGAGCAGCGCTATTTCAAAACTCGCCATTTTTTGGAGAAAATCGCGCAGAAAACAGCAGAAAATGGCGAGTTACGAAAAACGCGCCAATTTTTTTTTTCTATTTCTAAAACTCGCCTCGCGGCTGGCGAGAACCTCCATCTCGCCAGTTTTAAAAATATCCTTATGCAGAGAGGCGCGAACGGCATCTAGTGGCTGTTCGCACCAATAAAATGGCGCGATTGTCTTCTTTTTGCCTCGCCAGAAAAAGTTGGCAAGAAGCTGCCGCTCGCGGCCATTGCAAAGGGAAAAAAAAGGCGCGAATTTTTTTTAACACATTTCTGCAGCGCGCATCTCGCCAATTTAAACTCGCCACACGCATCCATGTTAAACATAGCAGAATTCGCACATTTCTGCATATGGAGAATAAAACTCTCCAAAAAAGCTACTTTTTATTAAACTCGCCAATTGTAAAATTCGCTGCTCTCTGCATAGGCCCCATAGATGGCTGGTAACTTTGTACAAGGCACAGGGAAACGGAATGTTCACCAATAGAGAGGCATACAATGTATACAATGTATTCATACTCATTTGCAAATTAAGTCACGTACACATACAGTACTCAGACAGAAATCCGTTTAATTACCTAAATTCCAGCACAGCTCCCGTAGGAAATAGTCACAAATCCACAGCAATTGTCTGCATGTCCCCAAAGTGGTGTTTTCCAGTTTAATTCCCTCAATCGTATCCAGGCTTAAAGGTGCCGTTCCACGTCATTAGGCCACGTATTTCTTTATAGTACAAATGACCTTCACATGTTATTTAATCAGAGCTCAAACATGACAATATACAGCCTTTCCCTGTCATAGAGAAATATTATATTCTAAATACGCTTTAACGCCACCGCTGATTTCTGCAATCTACTGTACGAATGTCATTCAATGTACGAGCGTAACCTGTCCCCTAACAAAAGTCATATGTGCCATATATTATGGCAGGGGTGCTTAACTCCAGTTCTCAAGCCCAACTCCCGCCCCCAACAGGTCAGGTTTTCAGGATATCCCAGCTTCAGCAGAGGTGGCTCAATCAGAGGCTCGGTCAATCTGAGCCACCTGTGCTGAAGCAGGGGCTGATTGTGCCACCTATGCTAAAGCAGGGATATCCTGAAAACCTGTAAACAAAAGAATGGGGGCGCAAAAGAAGAGAAATGATCACTGAAAAGTGCAAAAAATATATCAATTTATATAGGCATATACCGGTATTAAAAAAGTAGTACACACTTACAATAAAAATAGAAATAAATCATGTAGATCCAACACATCAAGCTAGTGAATTCCACGAACGCGACGTCCGCAATCAAGGCAGAAAAACCCCTCTGCGGATAGCAGTTGATTGCGGACGACTATTCCTATTTTTATTGTAAGTGCATACTACTTTTTTAATATATGCCTATATAAATTGATATATTTTTTGTACTTTTCAGTGATCATTTCTCTTCTTTTGCGCCCCCATTCTTTTGTTTATGTGCTTGTGAGTGTTCCCTAGCCCCGCTGATCACGGGAGACGGAGAGCAGCACTGAAGAGAGATTGCCATAGGACATCTGTGACGGCCAGCGCGCGCTTACCTTTCCACTTCACATATCCTGAAAAACCTGTCCTGTTGTGGGGGGAGGAGCTTGAGAACTGGAGTTGAGCACCCCTGTTGTGCTTTTTTGTTGTTACAGTAAGGCTTTCATTTGCCAGGCAATTTAAAATATCTTTAATTATGACACAGTCAATAAAATGTAAGAAAAAATGTGACAAAGACGAATGTTTTCACTGCAAGGGAGATCCAGTATTATGTCTGACTGCAACATTACCAGCGATCACAACCCCCATGTATATTGATCCGCTTCCGAGATCTCCATATAAGTAATATTGCACGATGGTAATACAAGACGAGCTAAAATCAGTTCAGCATGATTGCTTTGTCAGGCTCTTTGGCACTCAAGAGGGTAATTTACATGTACTACATGTTATTTTGTACATGTTCATTTGTGTCTGTATTGTCAGCCACCTGTGAAGGAGAAAGCCTAGAGCAGGACTGGCCAACTCCAATCCTCAAATGCCACCAACAGGTCAGGTTTTCAGGATATACTTCAGCACAGGGGGCTCAATCATTCCCTCAATGTTTGACAAAGAAAGGATATCCTGAAAACCTGACCTGTTGGTGGCCCTTGAGGACTGGAGTTGGCCACCCTGTTCTAGAACATGAGTTATCCACCACACGGTCGATTAACATACTATAAACAAGTATCAACTTTCTTAATTATTGGGAGCTACATTCTACGGTCCTTCTGTTGCAATCCTGATACAAGAAAGGAAGTCTGATTTATCAGAAAACTAAGGCCGCTAAGCCTCTCCTGCTGACGTCACTTCCGGATGCTTCCTGCTACGGGGTCCTGGCTGTGCCACAACACTCTGGGGCGCTTAGCGGCGACAAGTGGGAGGAGTCGGGACCACGCGGCTGATCGGAGAGACTGAGACCAAGCTCCGGCTATCAATTTGGGACCAGGATGCCAGTGGAATCCACATACTAAGGCTTATATCCTAGTAACTTTCTGCTAGTAGGATTCCAATTTTTACTCGGCCAGAGGAAAGAAGAAATTGGTTCAAGTGTACACGAGTACACATTTTATTATGCGCACATTGTTGTAACAATCTTTTATTTGTTTCCATATTGGTTATTACATTTTATTTTTCAATGCACCCTCTGCCTACTGTAAGTATCCCTGATCACTAGCAGCTATTTTTCTATCGTAAAGGTAATGCACTATGGTGGCATGTGTTGTCTTCTTGTCTCCTAATGTCTGAGGTTACAAAGACATCATCAGACCCAAAGCAATCCGAAGTATCTATACCGGAAAAGATCCATGTTTTAATAAGATCTTCATTATCCAGGCACCATAAAGTCTGTTTTTCAGAACCAATTCTAACTGGTTGTCAGACAGCTAGCAGGACGTTTTAGACTGCATCTGGACCTCAAGTTACGGGACTTCATTCACTTAAGTTTTGCACTTGTATATGATATATTAATTTGTATTGTTCACACCAGCGCTATCTGCACTAACCAATCACCAATATGACATTTTTAAATGTATTATAATGCAACAAGCATTTTTTGTTTCTATAGCAACCATTAACAAAGTCACATCCCCTTCCTCTTCTGAAACAGGCTCTGGCACACCCCTTTTTGAGCCCTGCCCCCTCTCTAGCAGTGCACCAATTGTATCTAGTGACTGTCTGTCACATGATCTTCCCCACAGAATTTTGCATCGTTGATCCTCTTCTGCTGCACTGACAGGCGTTTAGTGAACCCCTGAGCCGAATCTTCGCCGATCGATCACAGGAGAACGGATTGATCAGCGACTTAGCTAATTACTTATCATTGTGTGGATTGTATTGATGCACATATAAAAGGAGAAAAAATTAAAAATAAATTTTAAAAAAAACGTCAGCTTGGACGCCTGCTTCCAAAGTAGAGCAGTCCTTTTCAGGGGGAGAAAACACACCAGCACATACACACTATTGTAGAAAAACAACACAGCTCTCATAGAATTGGAAATATCACACTTTTTTTTACCATAGTGTTATGGCAATGAAATATACATTACAGGCTTCTAAGAAAGCATAGTTTTGATTCTCTAAAAAGGATTGTATTAATCCAAAATTGATTTTGGTATAAGGCGTCCTTAACTAAAGTACATGAACTTAACGAGCTATAGTGCCTTTCTAACTAAGTGGACAATTCACCACAATTGAGCATATTTAGGATATTGGGATTGGTTACTGCTAATTACAAAATATAAGCTGATCACTTACAGGACTAGATTAATTCAGTTATACTGTAGCTGCATTACATGTTGGAGTTATACCAAAATGGGAATGCAGTGATAATTGTAAAAATTACTGATGTTTTCAGTGATAATGTTTTTTCATAAATTAGGAATAGTGCGTTCTCATCGATCGGCGATGCAATTGTGGAGGTTGGGAGATATCATACTTTTCCACCAAACGGTTATGTAATATGATCTCTTACAAAATCCTATGCAGGAAAATGTTTTAACCTCTTTGATGCTTGAGAATACCAATGCATTGCAGAGGAATGTCTTCCTGCACCAAAGGGGTTAACACCCTACAAGTAAAACACAATAGGTAGCGCTAATAAAAAAAAAAAATATATGTATATATTACTACAAAATAAATATAAATGAAAATAAAAATAAAAAGCAGCCTAGATACACCTCTGACCCCTGGTCAGATAATAGCAATGGAACTGTAATGGTATCAATGGTGCTAACAGAAATATAAAAAGTATGAAAAAGGTGTATATACAACCAGGTGGCGTATGGCGAATTCAATGATGATCTCAGCAGACGATGATCAAACATGAAATGAAAAAAGAGGAAAGATAGTATAATACTGTAAAACCCTCAGGACAAACAAACAATGACTAACAATGTTGCTGAACCACACAGATGACTAATTAAAACATTTAATATATCATAAAAAACATATATAAGACAAAATTGACAATGTAAAGGTCCCAATGATATCCTGTAACTGGCTGAAATGCCCGCTTACCGGAGCCTGGATGGTTTTAGGCAGTGGATAATCTGAGAGTATCCCCTCTCGTAGAGCGCTGAAACACCTCCTGCACGTCTCTCTGATGTCTGCCACGTGTAGTCAGCAGAGTCAATGGATGGAGCGGAGGGTCCCTGATATCACTGCGCGTTCTATCTAGCTGTCCTGAGTCCCGCAAGCCGTGTTGTGCTGCTGCTGCTTCTTCTTTGAAGCAACTTTGAATTTGCCGCCATTAGCCCCCCACGCCACCGCGAGGAGCTGGTGATCTGACGGCTCGTCTCTCCTGAAGCCTGGCGCTTCTGCGCATGTCCGAACCTCGGAGGGAAGTGGCAAGGTGTTCAGACTTCTTCCCCTGCACCCGTGATAGCGTGGACGAACGCTCCATCCACTGACTCTGCTGACTACACGTGGCAGACATCAGAGAGACGTGCAGGAGGTGTTTCAGCGCTCTACGAGAGGGGATACCCTACAAGTAACACACAAACACACAACATACATGTGTGCAAATATAAAGCCTTAAGTAGTTCCTATTTCTTTTTAGAGGTCCGCAATTACCACTGATCCTTTTTCAACTTTTCTGTTGGATCTACTGCGATTGGAGGGACGCCAGTGGGATACACTGGCAATCAAACAGCTGAGGAATTCCGTTACTAACAGATAAAGGCGATGAACAGAAGGACCAGGGCAACCACAGAACAGCAGAGCAGGGCTCCACAGCGGCAAACGGAGAGTCACTGACCAGAGCTGCGATCCTGGATTCCATGGGAGGGGAAGAAATGTCCTCATGTTCGCTGGGTAGGGCATGAACCACAGGACTCGCTCAAAGCTCTCCTCAAACTGTTTGTGTACATGCCATTTATATCTTATCCTGCTTAGGACGTAACCCATTATAAGATAGACATATCAAGGGACTATTTACAGTGACCTTCCTACAGTTTTCAGTACAGATGTTTTATTTACCAGAGGCCTAAAGCCAGCCTGAGATTAGTGATAAAAACTGGCAACATTTTTGGCGGTAGTCCATTATCGCCAGGTTTGAGTAGCATGTGAGTAGCACATGAGTAGCATGTGAATAGATAATAATTTGTTAGTTCTTCATCTGTATACATTTCCATTCGTATTTGTGCTACAGTCATTACATTGAACACTCTTCCATATGTAATTAGGCGATGCATACTAATATGCATGCTAATTAGAAAAAGATTTAGAGTTATCCTTGTGTTATTTAAGCGTTAAAGCCCTAGTGAATTTGGCTGTATAAATAACTCTTTTTGTTTACCACTAACGCACTGTGATATAAATATATCAACGTTTAGTAAATCTAGGCCTTCAAGGAGCAGTCCCATTTTTGTTTGCTTGTTTGTTTAAATGGATGTGAAGAAGATGTCACCAGAGATACTTACCAGGAAAGGTGTCGCTGGTACTTCCTGGTTATTTAAATCCCCTGTGTTATGCTGGCCAATAGGAAGCCTCTATAATTGACATTGTGGCTTCTTATTGGCCCACGTAACACAGTAGATTTAAACCTCCATGTGTCTCCCTTGGAGGGGACGGTACCAGAGCTGCCTTCAGTGATGAGTATCTCGGGGAAACTAGGGGGTCCCAGAGCTAGAAATCGCTCTGGGGCCTCTCTACTTCCCATACATGTTAAGAAAAGGGTTTGGGGGTGCGGGGCCATGTGTAAAGGGATCTGTACCTTTAATAATTAGCAAAATAAATGATTTTCAAACTTGAAAAGGACATCTTTTGCAACAGTTCACCAAAATGGCACACCTATTTGATAGTCTTTAATACAAATCGCCATGTATACTTCTTAGGCAGTTACTGACAAAATTAAATTAAATGCACTTGTAAACTACAAGATTACAATTATGGCACACACTTTAGTATTACAATTCATTTAAATCACTTCTAGCACTAGAGAACGTAATGTAAACTTCCAACACTTCTCTCTCTTTTTATGTTTTTTTCCTTATTTTTATTCGTTGAGTGCTTGCTCACAACTAGAATGTAAGTAGGTTAACTCTAAGTTACCAAATCTTCCATTACAATGAACATTAACTTAAACATGCCCATAAATAGAAAAACATGGATTGAAATGGCAAAGAAAGACTGATGAAGACTTTTATTGCAATGCTTCACATTACACCAGAAAATGCAGGTAGTAGCAATATCTTTACAAATGTTCAAAGTCATCCAGCGTCTCGCCGAAATTCAGTTCATATAAACGTGGCCAAATTCAAACCACCCGACCATGAGGCTTCTCATCGACAAGTATACACAGTCTTGATGATTCAAGTATGAATGTTTTACTCGCAAACAGTAAAACAGATATTCGAACTGGAGTGAACCATCTGGAATGTCAATACGTATATTTACATCTATTTAAAAACATTTCATTATCCAAGATGAAAAAAAAATGAATGCCATGAAATATGGAAAATATGAAGCCGTCCGATGTGTCCCTCTTATAAAATGACGTTAAAAGTGTCCCATGAGGTTATGAAAAATGTCGGGATCTGCTCTATGAAAGATTGCCACAGATGGTTTAATTGGGTGACATTTAATGGAAACAGCTTCTCTGAATTCAATGTCCAAAGGTTCTCTTTGGAAAGTTCTTTGTCAGCTCCGCACGTCCTTCTAAGGAGAACTTAGTTTCCTTGTGTTACACAGTTCAGTATCTAGAAGAGTAATCAAGAACAGTAATAAGGTATTATTTCCTTGCACAACATCTTCCCAGAATGCCCTTTTGATTATGACTATGGTTGTGGATATTATAGTTCTGACCATTCTTCCTCTCATTTCATCTTCTAGTAGAAGCAGGGTTGGCCAACTCCAGTCCTCAAGGGCCACCACCTGGACAAGTTTTTAGGATATCCCTGCTTCGGCACAGGTAACTCAATCAATGGCTGACACATTATGACTGAGCCACCTGGGCGGATTTAGGGATAACCTGAAAACTTGACCGGTTGGTGGCCCTTGAGGACTGCAGATGGCCACCCTGTAGTAGTGCATGTAATTAATGTAATTAGTATGCATGTGTATCGTCAAATTGTCACTGAGCTAGACATTTATACAGTAAATATCAATGTGGGTACTAGCGTTTCTCCCATTTGTTAATATGTGGATTACTGCTTGATCTACTGAAGTAATAAAAAGCAGTTGAACTGAGCAAATATTCTACAAAAAATGGCAAAGCACTGGTAATTAAACGGTTCCTTAGGACTAGCAGTAGGGCGATTCCGAAACTTGAGTTAATATTTTGATCATTGGTGCCAAGGATACTGAAAAGTCATGGTCAGCACTAGAAAGTAAACAGCACGTCCAGATATACATATAACATTGTATGTACATAGTAATTTATTTGCAGTTGTTCACTATCTCTAATCTTTTCAAAGCTCATGATAAATGAGATTTTTTAGAGAAGGGAGTCCATATTAACTGTAAATGTTCTGTAGTTTACTCAGGGCTAGTTGCACTGCTAAACAATAACATACTATGCTTTCCTCTGCATAGTCTCTGCTATATTCCAAAAATAAACATCTCAAATAATTTTTAAGGTTAGAGTTTCCGTAGCTATAGTATATTGCATTATATGAATTTTATGAACGTTTGTATTGAAAAGTTTTCGTAAAGCATTTGCAACCGGCTGTGTCCAACAGGTTGCTGAATTATTGAATACAAGAAGGCTGCAAAGAGAACCACAACGTTGTAAAAATGGCAAAGATCCTCCCTCCCACTCCCTTTATCACTTCTCCCCTACCCCGCTCCTGCTTTAGCCAGAAATATCAGAGCAATAAGATATGTGTGATAATATGCTTTGGCATACCGAAACCCAAAGCAATCTTATCTTTCAAAGTACTGATTGTATTATTAGTCTTTCGGGGGAAGAGGCAACAATTGTGTAGATTGATTTACAGTGCAAGTAAGCCCTTGAAAGCAATACTTTCTATACACGTGCAGTCTTGAGAAATAGATGTTTCCAGAGTCATTGTATGTGATGTGTTGGGTTTTAGTGGAGCGATATATTCTACATATGCAAAGCGTTATCCAATTGTTTGAAGCAGGAATATAGTATAATGGTGTACAACACTTGAAAAATGAGAGACAGAGAAAGTAATCCCTTTGAAGTTGGAGCACCCCTTTAAAAGCTGCAGACCAAGCAATATCCTACATGTGTTTGTTTTTAATAAATCAGTTCTGTACTATGAGAACATACTTGTAGCATTAAAAAAAAAAATGACATTTTTAACATATTATAATGCAACAAGTCTTTTTTGTTTCTATAGCAATAATTTACAACGTCACATCCCCTTCCTCTTCTGATACAGAATACTCTTCTGCAGTCATTTAATGAACCCGCAAGATAAATCTTTGCCGATCGATTACAGGAGAACGGATCAATCGGTAACATAGCTAATTACTTATCATTGTGTGGATTGTATTAATGAACATAGAAAAGCTGGGGGGGGGGGGTAATCAAATTTAAAAACAATTGGCAGCTTGGACTGCTGTTTTAAAACAATAGATGCTGTAATTATTACTGGATCCACTAATTAAACAATATTTGGTGTTTGTGGGTGTGTTATATTGTTGACATTGTATAACATCCCGGGGGTAGGGAATAAGGAGATAATAGCAATGGTACACAAAAACAATGAATAACAATAAGAAGATGCTAAAACAAAGAGGAGGTGGAGGGGGCAGGCAATCTCACTGCTGGTATGACAATAGGGTCCATACTCGATCTGCTAACTTTTAAAACAGCAGGGACACCCGCGCTCTCCAACACAACCTCCCCAGGGACACAGGGGCAGCTTCACGTAACCCCTACGCGTTTCGCACGTACTATAGTGCTTCGTCAGGAGGTCCTCTGTTTTAGTATCTTCTTATTGTTATTCAGTGTTTTTGTGTACCATTGCTATTATCCCCTTATTGCCTACCCCCGGGGTTTTAATAAAGTACTTGCCACTCAGTGCACCATTCTGCCTGCTGTTTTCTCTTATCTGTGCGCTCCCTTCCAGGAGCTCACATTTTCAGGGGGTGTGGAGTCCCCTTAAGGCAGACGGCAGCAAGAGGGCTAATATTCCTTTAAGACAGCACCAGCGCGGAGTGACTCTTCTGTTTCCTATTGTATAACATCCCTTTTAATAGCTCATTAATTAAAATATAATCTTGTTCAATGTACAGAAAAACAAGTACATACACAAAACGAAAGAAAATAATCCAGGTAGAGCAAAGTTTCCATTCGTTATTGTGTATATCATAATATAGTGGTGGAAACATAATGGCTTTTGAAGTGGATGAACCCAGCAACAACCAATGTTAGCCCATTGTAACCATATGGAAGTCAATTCAACTCCTGGCCTTCAGCCATTAGTTTCTATGTTGTCTGAGGCAAAGACCCGCAAACCACTATGTAGACGGCAGGACTTTTTGTACCTGATATTTTGGCTGTCCGGATCCTGCATTCACCAATGATAATCTGCAAGTTGTTCCCATGAATCCAGCCTTCCTTTTTTCGGTTTAAATTCTTAACCAGCCTTTAATCATACAAACACAAGCTTTAGCTACACGACGTGAATATTACCAGTCACACTGCCCTCCACATCCTGGGAGGATTCATCAGGAGTCCGATGATAAATGATCTATCCCAAGATTTGTAATTATTGAAGCGTAAATGTGCCGGAGGTTGTCCTCTCTAGAGGATGGAGATGCAAAAATAGAATTGGGCAACCATAATGATTACTGCTACTAAGGTCTGAAGTTGTTCCTAATGATCTCTTATTCCAAATCACTTGGGGGCTTATTCTAGGTCTGCCAAAGCGGACAATCTGGCCATTTTCGGTTGAAATTCCCTATTGACTTCAATGGGAAATTTGGGTCAAAAATGGCCCGATCGTCCGCTTTGGTGGATATACAGATGTAGTAACAGTTACTGTCCCCAGCACTGCGGACTAACAAGCAAAAAGCTGCAGTGCTGAGGACAGCGTCTCATGCTTCTGAATAGGACACCCCCGCAGCGTTTATCCTTCAGTGGCGAGACCACCGCGGTCACGTGACGGCGACACCGAAGATGTTAAGTCTTGCTACATATGTAGAATAAGCCCCCAATAGAGTTTTTTTTTTTTTTACCAGAACACGAACGGCTACTTTAACAAGAATATGAAATAATTAGGTTGCTTCTGTATTGTTGGACCTTTAAAAACAGAAGATACAATAATTCCCAACAAAAGGAAAATTCTCATGAGAACAGCGGGGCTCTGAAATCCAATAACGCAAAAGGTAGAATAACGTCCCCCTTACTCAAGTTAATTTTGTGTACTAATACATTGCATCTTAAGAAATCAATATAAATGAATTAAAAGGTTAAACAAAAAAAAAATAATAAAACCTACCACTGTCCCTCACCATCTTCGTGCAAAAGCTCAATCACATCGCCATTTTTCACCAGTAAATCATCAGAGCCCCTTTTCTTGCAATCGGCCAGTGCTTTGTATTTACCCGGAGACTGCAAAAAATGTGCAACAACAATATAGGGCGTATTAATACGTTGTCTTTCATCAGTGCACGTTTTATTAGCTACTGGTGATACTGGGTGTACTCATTGTCCATTCAAAACCATATGCCTACATGTATATTCAGTAATTACTCGAGTACTAACCAGCTGGAGCATGTCTTCCTCTTCGGTGTCCGAACAAGGACAGGAGTAGTGACTACTCGACCAGCCTTCGAATCCTTCACAGATTTCTACAGATTGTGACATACCAGGCCAACCTGTATTCATAGAATAGTATATAATATAATATAGAATATGAAGTATATGAACATCTCAGAACAGAGACAATAATTCTACAGATGTAGCAGACTTCCTTGTTTCTGCTAATACCACATATAACACTGAATGTGTTTGTCTTTATATAGCACCCACAGTGGACTCAGCGCTTAACATATTCTACATAATACCGTGTACCCCAAAACTGGAACAATCTACCGGAGACTCTCACAGCCGCCACCAGTCTAAGTTCTTTCAAAACTAAAGCGGTCTCACATTTTAATCTGGTCTGTAACTGTTACATACGCCTATCATATATATTATCTCTAACTGTGCATGCTATGTCTTGTATATAATGTATACCCTGCTCACCTATGTAACTGTATTTGTAACCATGTATTATTTATCATCTTAACTCTGTGCCCAGGACATACTTGAAAACGAGAGGTAACTATCAATGTAATACTTCCTGGTAACACATTTTATAAATAAATAATAAATAACACAGCAGCAGGAGCAATAAAATATTCCCATATCTGTATGTACTTAACAGTTTAATATCCCCGCCACATGATCTAAAGAGAATGTTTAGTTTGGTCCAGTATTGTGACATGCGTGTTGTCACACAGTGTAGAGTTGCAATTAGACTAATGATCAAGGCTAACTTTTCCCGTCATTGAGATGGAAACACGACTGTTCAACATGATAATTACACGCACCGGCTTCCAAATGTAATAATTGGGTTCCAGAACAAGTTATTAGATTTGCCTCGGAGAGATAACTTGCAAAGGTCCATAGATGTAACAGTGTGATCAGCGGTTTTGAAACCGGATCTTAATCTGCTACCTGTGTGCTATGAAAGTCACACATACCTCTGTGAGGTTTGTGCTGAGGCGAGAGATTCAAAGTTTCCAGCAAAACAGGACTGGTGTTTTCAGAATCGTTTTCTTCAGAACTTACGGACGTTCTCGGCTGCTTTCTACAAAACACATTAATTATTTTTTTATATGTAAAAGCTAAATATCACTCACAGCAGCAATAATATGATTACAATGAAGAAATCAAACCCGAAAACATATCTGGAGTAGGAATTCCAGTCACAAATGTGTTAACATCTGTACACCTGTATTACAGTATATAGTAGCTATTAATAACAACCTATAATATATGCTCCTGACGTCACACAGTAAAGCACAGCCTCATCTCTTCACACAAGGGAACTCTCATACAATAAAAGCCATGTTTTTAAAAAAAATGAATTCAAAAACAAACACGCTCTTTAATAACAAAACACAGGTAATTTAAAGTAAAAAATGTATTACTGTATTTGGGAGCTGTGGATTAACCCTTTTGTGCTATGGCACCTTCTGATTTAAGCGATGGGGCCCATTACCTTCTGACACAGGAGGTTACCTTATGGTCTATTACCTTGAACTTGTTCTGGTGCCAGAAGGTATCTTTGGCATAACTATCTAGAGAAAATATGGGTCTTGGTGTGATGTTTACTAAATGGTGCTAAGCAATAGAGCATTTTATGGCCCATTAAAGTGAACGGGATGTAACGTGTTTTATGGCTTAGAACCACTTGCTGAATATATCCAATGCTGTCTTGGTAGCTTGGTTCACAATTAGCAATGTGTTGATATATCTGGAACTGGGCAAACTATTTGCCAAAGTTCAAATCCGCTGCAAAAATGCAGTTTCCTCGCAAGTTCAACTTTTTGCGAAAAAAGTCTGGTTCCCCCGGACCTAACTATATGGGGAGGGGAGGGGACGAGGGGGGAAAAGGGGGAGGGGAAAGGGGGAGGGGAAAGGGGGCGGGAAAAGGGGGAGGGGAAAGGGGGAGGGGAAAGGGGGCGGGGAAAGGGGGAGGGGAAAAGGGGGAGGGGAGGGCAAAGAATTCCAAGATGGTTATCTACCACCCCAAACACTCCTTTACACATGTGGAGAGACATGCGAGATAGCTGGGATATATGCTAATTTACTTTACATATCCAAATTACCTCTGAAATGCTAAACCTCAACAATGAAATCACTGTCGACAAAGCGGTTTGCGGAAAGGCCACCACAGATTACAGATTATAATACCAGTTATGTGTTGGGCAGAATGTTGCTTTAAACCAACGGGTACAAATCACTTACCCCCCAGTCATCTGTGGTGACAGCAGAAGCGGATCTGAGAACGGATTCTGTTGCTGCTTCCCAACTGCAAAATGATACACACGTGTTTAGCATTCATAGACTCACACTGTCTTTCTTACGCAAGTGCCACAATGAAGGGGTTGTCGGTATACCTTTCATAAGTTCCCGCTGCTTGGTTAAAATCTTTCTGATTTCATTTAACCAGGCTATCTTCTGCTCTGCTGTCTGAGCCTGAAAAATAGGCATACTTACTAATATTGTTTATGTATGTTCCTCTTCAAGTTCACCCCATTATTTTTCCTGTACAAGATGATTCAACACTAGAACAAACTGAAGCCCATATTCAATATGGTAAGAAGTCAGGTAATGCACAGTTAACCATGTAATAACTTCAATTTAATGCATGAGCTCCTCACTATTCTACTTGTCACCATATTGAATTGGATGTGAAAATCACAGACCAATATGCACCTAACAGCTTGTAATAGAAAACACAGCAAAAATGCTGTGTTTCCGGGGCTTTTTAGGACAACATGATGAAAAAAAAACATCAGGAAGAACAAACCTGTACAACGTAAACCTCTTCTCGTCCACTATACCAAATTTCAAACTTGCGATTATCTCCTTTCACATTTTCGGTGATGCCCACAGCGTTCATCTACCAAGAAACAGAGTATGATATATACTTTGTGATCTTTGTAATAAGTCAAAGATTACCCTCTTCCCTGACATATAGCAGAACTAGTAAAGTTGAACTCCCAGCCAGGATAAAAGTTTCCTGTTACCATCAAGGGGGTATTTCTATATATACCGGCGTGCCCATTTGGGCGCTTTCCGAACCCCCCCAAAAACCCCATTGACCATATAGCCACTTTGGAGTAGAGTGAATGATCTCCACCAGAGTAAACCCGGCTGCCGGGCCAACGCCAGGATTGGAAATTACAATTTAAGGAGTGGTTTCTTATTTATTTGTTGCGAATAACAGTTGTTAAAGTAACTGTACTTCATTATTATGTATCTGTATCAGGCAGCAGTAAAGGATGAAGGCTCACAGGGGCTCAGTCTTGAGTGAAACCAGATTAAAAATCCTGATGGATTTCTTAGCCTCCGCCACTGCTATGTAAGCCGTTTTCATCTCTCTCTGGCAGTGTGCTGCTTGGAACTTTCTGCATATGTGTACTTTACAGCAGCTCGCAGGCCTTAAATGTCCCTTGGAAGTCTGTGAAATTATATACTACAAGTAACTGGATGCGAAGTACCCACTATTTGGATCAATAGGGCAGATTGCCCATATACAGACGCCGAGTACCTGAGGCCTTTACCAGAGGTAGCAGCGGCTGCCAAAGCTGCAGGGATTGCCGCTATCTTGTGACGCCTGGTGGGGCTCCCCAAGAGCTGCTCCCCTCTGCACAGGACAAGCGTGCTAAGGGTTAATATTTGCTTGTACTTGGTGGAACATCAACTCCACCCACTGGAATGTTAATGAGCCAGGAGGACAAAGAACTTTGTATTCGCAGCTGCATTCAATCTGAACCCCTTCAGTGTACATCTGCGTTGCCCCAAAGGCAGACAGCCTTTGGCACAGCCAAAAGGCAGCCAAAGGGTGTGAGTCATTTTCTGATTGTTGGTGATGTTAAAACTTCTCTATTTCAGTTTGAAACTCACCAGCCTTTTATCCCCTGTACCCTATTATCCAACTCTATCTGTCCATGAAATGTCCGTGAAATGACTGTATAACCTCTGTTCTTTTAATGTAACCATGTATTGTTATAACTCTGTGCCCAGGACATACTTGAAACTGAGAGGTAACTCTCTATGTATTACTTCCTGGTAACACCTTTTATAAATAAATAAATCCCTCTGCTCCCAGCCCTGATAGACGATCTTGCTGATTGATGATCAGATGAAGTATATCCAATACAGCTTCTACAACGATTTAAGGTACTGTACTACGGACTGCTTTTTCTTTATTAAGAAGAAAACGAACCAAGCATCCCAACAAAAGGGACTTAATATATTTGTTGTTGTAATGAAGCCAATGGGACGATAGTAACCAGCGCCGTCTTTGCGCGCCATTACTCGTCTCTAGGTTTGACAGATAATGGCACAATTACGGAATGTAGGAGTTTCAAACGAAGGTACTGGTGAGTGCTTAGATCAGGGGCGGCCAACTCCAGTCCTCAAGGGCCGCCAACAAGTTGGGTTTTTAGAATAACCCTGCTTCAGCACAGACGGCTCAATCGGTGGCTTAATCAAAGACAGCACAGGTGGCTCTTCAGCACAGGTAACTCAATCAGTGGCTCACTCTTTGATTGAGCCACCTGCGCTGAAGCAGGGATACCTTAAAATCTGACCTGCTGGTGGCCCATGAGGACTGGAGATGCCCATCCCTGGCTTATATAGTCAACAGGTAAATTTAGTTGAATGTATGAAGTTCCCCTACCTTTAAAATGTGCTTGAAGCTGTATGAAGGAGTTTTATCCCGTCTGTCCCCATGCTCCTCTCTTTTCTTGCAGAAAACAAGAGCCCTTTCATATAGGAAGAGGTGTCTCTGCATCGGCTTGAAGCGAGCGAGCTCTTTCATTTTCGTGGGGCCCTTTTTGTGTGTGATCCATACACTGAAAGAGCCCTGCATTAATATCCGCCCCAGATCATTTATATCCCCCTATAAAAAAAATGGCAACACAGATTATCACTTGAAAATAAATGCGTTGCTGTGTGATCATATATACTTGCCTTTTAATTAAGCAATGTACAAATGTGCTATGCTTCTAAATGGTGTTGTTACAAGGATATAAAGGTGATTGACATATTAATTGTCAAAAAATTCAAATTCGTTGTGCAAATTACTTTTTTTTCCGCATTTGTTAAGATTTGCAAATTCATCAGAGTTCAGAAAAAATTGCCACAAGGGTTTGTTTCAATTTAAATGCATCCACTATATATATATATATATATATATATATATATATATTTTTTTCACTATACAGTACTTGCAATTTTCCTAAAATACCCACTAATTGAAATGTTGACAAATTTGTCAATATTGAGTAACCATCAATAATAATATATTTGTTTTGCTAACAATGGTCATGCATTAAAGATAATATAACAACCATTTGATCAGATGTTCTGTGTTCTATTAGTTAAATATTCATATTAGATGGGAAGTTTAAATAAAAGAGTAATGCCCATACTTACATTATATCCTGTAATAGCAATCTGATGCATTGAGTCATTTACTGATTTTAATAAATCTAACATAGAAACCAGAGCTTCTTGTATTTCCTGAATTCCATCACAGTTAATGCTGTACTTTAGTAACTCCTGTTAAAAATAAGTAATTTAATATTAATAAACAATATACAAGTGCACCCATTTTAAAACTCACGTAGCTACCTAAGGAACCCAGAAAATAGACATTTTCTGCCAATTTTAAAGTAACGGATACATTTTTGCAAGTGTTAGCAATAGCATTTAGAAAATGTTTTTATAAAGATTTAGAAGTAGAATTATGTATCAGAATAATATTTATCACAGCATTACATTCTTGTGAGTAAACACACCATGTACAAAACAACAGACATTGGCTAGAGCAGGTATATCTATTTTACCTTCAACAACAACTGGTATTTTGTTAGACGTTGTACTGGTTTGAGTAAATATGAATCCAACCCAAGTTTGTGCTCCAATTTTCTTTGGCATTCCTGCAACACAGAAAGAGGTGGAGGAAATAAAGATGGGTACCTAAAAAAACCTCTATAAAGCTGCAGACCAAGCAATATCCTACATGTGTTTTTTTTTTTAATAAATCAGTTCTGTACTATGAGAAAATACTTGTAGCATTTAAAAAAAACCTCTGAATTACATTTTTAATGTATTATAATGCAGCAAGCATTTTTTGTTTATATAGCAACCATTTACAAAGTCACATCCCCTTCCTCTTCTGAAACAGGCTCCGACACACCCCTTTTTGAGCCCTGCCCTCTCTCTAGCAGTGCACCAATTGTATCTTGTGACTGCCTGGTCACATGATCTTCCCCACAGAACTTTGCATCTAATTCTTATTTGGCTACTTTGTGTCTTGTAGGGGGGAGGTAGGGTTAAGGGAAGTACCTTGTGGTTCCGTTGGACCCAAGGGAACGGGCCTGAGGAAAGGGTTGTTACCCTGAATCGTTGCCCCTCTTACCCTCTCCCATTGTCTTATTCTATGTTTATTTTTTGCAGTTTTTCCTTTAGTGTTTTTTCCCCCACTCCCCTTCCCCGTGTCTCTCCCCCCTACTCTTGTGCTTTTTAAGATCCATATATTCTGCATTTATAGTCGTGTAGCATTTCCATATTTGTGTGATAACTATTGTTCTATTATTACCGCTATTACATTTTTGGCTTATTCCGTGACTCTTTCGTTTTATCTATTAATCAGTGTGTGCCTTTTTTGGTTTTTATGTGTTACAGCTTAGCATCACTTATTAAAAATCATACCATCACTCTTGTTATGGTCTGTTCGGATGGAATTTTCCACAGAATGTTATCACTCCATCACCCTTTGAATTGGTTGTAGCATACAAAATAATTGATACACTGTCTGCAAATGATGGCAATAAACTGTGATAAAATATAATGTGTATCATTTTGCATTGATTCATGCCCCTTTCTGCCAGATGAGCTTGCAACACATTGTGGTTAAATGAACGGCAGCATGTCTCTTCCATTGGTTTACGTCACAGTTATTTCTGCAATAGATGTTTTCCACGCATTCAACAAAAATGAATGACAGTATTTACAGATGTTACTAGATCCACGGGGGGGGGGGGGAGCAAAACGCTGCGGCCCCAGGGACAGTAACAGCCGTGGATGCCTGCGGGAGGGGGTCCGTTCTAACGATTGGAACACCCAACAGAGAATGTTTTGCTGCCGGCAGAATCCTGAGGTTCCAGACTGCAAGTTCCTGCAATTTTCCAGCTGGCAAGTTCAGCAATTGTTACGTCTGTGGAACTCTTTCAATAGATTGCTTTGTAAATTTGTAGTTTTTTTTTTAGCACAGTAATGATAAAAACATATTAATGATGACATGTTGAAAAGTTCAACAAGAGTAACGAGCATAGCCAGTCACGGCTTTCCATCGGCATATATTTATCACACATAACTAGGTTTTCACCGATTTATTTATATGTTGAAACCCATAGCCCGGGAGGTTCGCAACTACAGTCCTCAAGATCCCCTCAACAAGTCAAGTTTTCAGAAAATACCTGCTTCAGCACTGGTGGCTCAATCGGCCCCTGCATCAGCACTAGTGGCTCAATCAGTGGCTCAGTATTTGACTGAACCACCTGTGCTGAAGCTGGACTGTCTGCATAACCTGACCTGTTGGGGAGTGGGTGACTGGAGTTGAGAACCCCTGGCATAGCCTTTTGATGATCTGTGTGAATACTGTGCACAATAAAAGCATACACCTGTGCTGCACTGCATGAGCTATGGTTAATGTTCTGTAGCTGCAGTTATACCTGAAAAAATGCACTGTCTGAAAACTGCCTCCAGAGAGAATCTGACCGCGGTTTATTCTGACAATACTGCTCATACATCTGAAAATCTTCTCTCTGGAAATCAAAGGCACAAAGTCAAATGCTAGAATTATAGACTTGAAATGGGAGTGGTTTTTTTTGTTAACAAAACATAAACAATGGAGAACATGTTTTTATCTACCCTACTCATGCCCCTGCTCATCTCCTGCACTCTGCCCATAACTGTCTCCTTTCCTCCCCTTTCACCTCCACTGCTCTCTCTCGCCTTAAACCCTTTTCCCTCACTGCCCCTTACCTGTGGATCTCCCTCACACTATAAATACGCCAAGCACCCACTCTCCCCACCTTTAAGACAAACCTTAAAACTCATCTCTTAAATGAAACATTCCTATAGTCTATACTAGGGCAGCGCAAACTTTTGGCGCTGCGCCCCCCTGCCTGCTCCCCTTCGCTTTGTCACCCCCTCGGCGGCGTCAAATCACGTGACCCCGTTACCATGGAAACGGTCGTGTGACGTTACTCTGCTTGACACCGCGGCGTCATTTGCCATGGCGACATGTCACGCCGAGTCTAAACCCCGGTAAGTTTGTTGCAGAGGCCTCACGCGATCCCCCGGCATATAATTTTAATGCCTCAGGGAAGAGCGCGGGGTCCCTGCAAGCGTCCGCGCCCCCCCAAAAAAATCCTGCATCCCCACTTTGTGCACCGCTGGCCTATACTAATGGCTACTATCCCACATAGTCATAGTCGCTCCTACCAACCATTGTGGCCAAGCACTGCCATCTACTGCACTTATTCCCTCAC
This sequence comes from Ascaphus truei, assembly GCF_040206685.1. Lineage (NCBI taxonomy): Eukaryota > Metazoa > Chordata > Amphibia > Anura > Ascaphidae > Ascaphus > Ascaphus truei. Next base: position 38,677,637 of record NC_134498.1, read on the forward strand.
CTCCGTCTCTGTAACTCTCCCAATATTCCACTTATTAATTGCAAGTTCTCCGGGGCAGGGATTTTCTTTCCGATTGTCTGATTTTGTTGCACCTATTATATTATTATTATTATAATTCCCCGTACTGTATTGTCTCTTTGTAAAGCACCAAGTTCACTGTAGGCACTTTATAAATAAAGATATACATACATACCCTTTCTAGGAAACAAAAGCCAACTTTTTCTGGTGCTCCAATGCAGCCTTCAAGGTTTAGTAGAAAAACTCTGTGTAAAGACAAAACATGAGCCTACTGTTTGTAACTTCAGAATTATATGTTCACATCATATTTGCATGAACTCTTACCTGGGGTAGGCAAGTGAAACAATACATTAATTGAATATATATTATACTACAACCATTGTAATGTTCTTGATGAATTTAAAATGACCTCCTACATATACAATTGTCTATAACATCAATAGCCAACTAGCCTCATATTTTTCTATGCAGCCATTATCAGATATGGCCAAGAGGAGGAACAAATAGAATGTTAACAAAACAAAGAACAATGGTGCTGATAAATGTTTGTACCAAGCCCTTCAGAGCTCATAAGCTTTGTAGTATGGATCTGTTTTCCCCTTCATATTATTGTCACAGATTAATATTTGTAGGTGATCCCTTACTTGTTGTGGAATTCATATATCTCTGGCATGTTCCCAAACAGAATGTTCTTTGTCTTTCTCAGTGAGGGTGGCATGAAACGGGTCATCGCTGGGTTCATCATTTCAGATCGGTATCCCTGTAGATGAAAACCCCAACGCGTTTAACCTGATACATTAGCCACGGGAAATCCATTTCAACGGAGATTAAAAGTAACACACTGCAAAAGGTTAATTCAAAGCCATTGCTCTGTGACACAAAATAAACAAGCAGAATTGAAAGATAAAGTATATTTCCACAGAGTAAATAACCTGTTACGATCAAGCAGCCGCACAGCAAAGCCTGTGTCACATACACGGAGACAAGCTCGACGTACTTCTGCTCATTGTTCTTCAAAATCATTCTTTTGATTTATTATGTGCATTTCAGCATCCCACAGGGAAAATGCGGATCTTGTTGAAAAATAATGGATGGATTATATAGTCATGCTTTGTATCTCCAAAAGAGAAAGCATTACAGTTAAGGATTGTTATAGGCATTAATAATAATAATAACTTTATTTCATATAATGCTTTGCTCCCAATGGGACTCAAAGCGCGTCACAATTACAGTATAGCGTATATAGTCATGCTTTGTATCTCCAAAAGAGAAAGCATTACAGTTAAGGATTGTTATAGGCATTAATAATAATAATAACTTTATTTCATATAATGCTTTGCTCCCAATGGGACTCAAAGCGCGTCACAATTACAGTATAGCGCGCGGTACGCAGCACATAGGAATGTTACAGACACAGCCCCTGCACAGAGGAGATTACAATCTATGTTTTTGGTGCCTGTGATAAAGTGACTTGCCCAAGGTCACAAGGAGCCGACACCAGGAATTTAACTAGGTTCCCCTGATACAAACTCAGCTTCATTGTTTACAGTCAGTGTCATTACTCACTGAGCCGCTCCTTCTCCCTGCCTAAGCCATTCCTCTAATGCTGGTGTGCCAGCGTTCAGCCCTCATAGTCTACTGTACAAATAGATCAGGTGTTTAGAGCTATGCATATCTAATTACCTAGTGACAATTAAGGCAGGGATAATTAGTTAGGTTTGTGTAAGTCACTAAAATCTTAAAAATCAGCAAGCTGGTAGCCTTAAAGAACTGAGCAGGCTCAGCTCCACCACCCCTGAAATGAGAACACTGCATATTACAGCCTATGCAACTGTAATTATGCAAATGTTACATAGTTTGTGCCATTCCACGTAGCAACAAAGGAGGGACAGCGAGTATGATACCTTTTATTGGACCAACACGTAACCTCATGAGGTTCGAAAGCTTGTGAGGAGGAGAGTGAGCAAGGAGGGGGGAGGGAGAGAGAGCGAAAAGGGGGAGAGAGAGCGCAAGGAGGGGGGAGAGAGAGAGAGCGCGAGGGGGGGGAGAGAGAGCGCGAGGAGGGGGAGAGAGAGAGCGCAAGGAGGGGGGAGAGAGAGAGCGCAAGGAGGGGGGAGAGAGAGCGAGGATGAGGAGAGAGAATGAGCAAGGAGCAAGGATAGAGAGAGTGAGCGAGGAAAGGAGAGAGAGAGTGAGCGGGGAGGGGAGAGAGTGAGCAAAGAAGGGGATAGAGTGAGCAAGGAGGGGGGAGAGAGAGCGAGGAGAGGGGAAATAGTGAGCGAGGACGGGGAGTGAGCGAGGAGGGGGGAAGAGTGAGCAAGGAGGGGGGAGACAGAGTGATCAAGGAGGGGGAGAGACTGAGCGAGGAGGGGGGAGAGAGCGAGGAGGGGGAGCAAACAAGGTGGGGGGAGAGAACGGGAGGAGGGGAGCAAGTGAGGAGTGGGGCAGCAAACAAGGAAGGGGGAGAAAACGAGGAGGGGTGAAGAGGGTGAGTGATGAGGGGGGAGAGAGCGAGCGAGCGAGAGAGTGAGAGTGCGGATGAGAGAATGAAAGAAACTGGAGGGTGTAAGTGAGAGAGGGAGGAATTGAGTGACAAAGAGGGATTGTAAGAGTGGGGGGGATTGAGTGATAGAGAGGGAATGTAAGAGAGGGAGGGGGAGAGAGAGGAGAAGAGTGAGAGAGATGGGGGAGTGAGCGACAGATGGGGACAAATACATGGGGGAGGTGAGTGCAAGAGACGGGCGAGTGTAATAAGGGGAGATAAATAGAGGGCGGTTAGAGAGCAAGGAAATGTGCAAAGGAAGGGGGGAGGAAAAAAATGAGGGAGTGGCTTGCAAGGCTGCCAGCATCGGAGGCCCCGGTGAAACCTCTAGTCCAGGGAGCCTTGCACACGATACTTTATGGTGGCTGATAAAATATGGGAACACTGCGACTTTAAATCTTTTTGGCAAGTATTTAAACATCTGATACATAGAAGGCGGATATTTTCTATTTCAGGTTAGTGTAAAAATGATCAACATAGATAACAAATATTATCAATACAGGACTACAAACTAAGCAAATGTGCCAGTCAAGTTATATACTGTATACCTAAAGTCCTTTCTAAACAATCACCAATATGCTAACTATTCTTAGTACAGTGTACAACACCAAGAACAAACAACACGTGAATAGAATGTATTTCACAGAGGTGCACACGCAGGATCCCTTCCCAAAAAAGGGAGCACAATGAGAAAAGCCTAATCACCGTGTGACCGAGGAATGTGAGCATGGATCGGCGGAGAAAATAAAGCAGATCGACGTGGAAGTGGAAAATAGCACAGGTTATTGGGCAGACTACAGTATTATCTTTTATTTGTATGGCGCACACATATTCCACAGTGTAGTAACATGTGGGAGGAAGGACAATGACAGTGTATGACAAGAGTACGGTTAAGGCAAACTGAGACTTAAGGAAGGAGGGTCCCTACCCCCACAATTTAGAAGAGGAGTGGCCAACTCTAGTCCTCAAGGGCCACTGTTCTGACTCAAGCTCACTGTGGCAAGTGAGTAGAGGCAGGTAGCGTAACCCAATCCCTTATATCAAGCAAGGGAATCTTCTTATTTGCTGAAGTGTTTCTTTTTGGGCAACAACGATGGCTGCTGGATCTAAAAGGAAAGCATGCTGGTCTGGACGAACAGGAAATACAATTAGACAGTGCCAACTAGCAGGGGAATGAAGGAGCAGACCATCTTACTGAGAAATGCAGGGGGGGCTGCCATGGCAACTGGCTGAGAAGCCAACAAGAAAGTTACATTTGTTGCAACAATACACTGAGGAGTGTTAGCAGACTCAGAACAGGGAAAATGTGCAATCTGGTTCCAGGACAGACACCAACAGGTCAGGTTTTAAAGATAGCCCTGCTTCAGCACAGGTGGATCAATCAGTGGCTCAGTCTTTGACAAAGCCACTGATTGAGCCACCTGTGCTGAAGCAGGGATAACCTTTAAACCTTACCTGCTGGTGGCCCTTGAGAACTGGAGTTGGCCACTCCTGCTCTAGAAGAAGGGGAATAAAGACAGTTTGTCCGCACAGGGTGTGGCTAGTCTGCAAGGTGCAGAGGAGCTTTAATTACACGTTCTTACCAACAGAACAGTATACAGCTCTTCTACATAAATCCTTTCAGTTTCTATTAGCTCATGGATGACATGTCTGGAATAAAAACATAAAATATACAGATTTAATTGAAATTCAAATCCAAAGATTAAGCAGCCCCAACAATATTACCGAACAGGACAACTAAAAAGCAAGCACAGTTGTGGGAGAAGCTATTAAAATGTACCATAAAAATATAAAAGTTGAACCCTTAACTGGGCAAAATTGTACTCATGGCAGTGTGAAGTTAAAACAAAGACAAGCATAAATATTTTAAATCATATTTGATTGAAAAGAAAAAGAAAAGCTATCAAAACCCCCTCTTCTAAATGCTTTAAATACATTATGTACTGTATATCTGTATTTCATCTTATACGTCCCAGAAGTACCTCGACCGGAGAACAAATTATAAGCATAAAATAAATACCCTTTAAGTACATCCAGGCTGTCCTCACTCTCCGAAATAAAAAATTGCACAGAGTTCCTTTTCTCTTGATAATCGTGCATTACTTCGATCTGAAATGCAAAGTGGGGTCACAGTTTGTACTGAAGCAATACTTCTGCAAAGCCCAAGAACAATCTCAACACCAAAAGAGAGCGCATATACTGGTCTTTGAATGGTGGTTGATTCTCGCTTCCTTAGGCCGAGCTAAAACGACACGCTTGCTTGCGAGACTGCGAGCGATTACCATGCCGCGCAGCTGTAGCACAAGCGATCTCTGCCCACAGTGTTTCAGGCGATCGGGGGGCGTGCTGGGTGCGTGGCTATAACATCACAGAGCTGGTTCGCCGTGATTGGCTGAACCGCTCACGTGACGCGGCAGCCGCCTGAAAAGACGAAATGTTTTGTCTCCTCAAAATGCTGCAGCGTCAACGAGCTAGTTCGCCAGCAGGCGCGCAGGCCCTAGGTTTACACATATGCCAAACAGCGCAAGTATGTCTGTCGTGCATGTGCACACACGCAGCAACTCGTGCAGGGTGAGCTCGGCCTTACTCGGGGGACCCAGTATCAACGCAGAGAAACGTTTGTGTTGATGATGTGCTCTGTACTTTGGAGCAGAGTTGTGGAATATGTAAGAGCAGTTTCTTCCGACTGAAGCAGAATTTGAAACGTAGGATTTTTTAAGGCAAATAAAAGGGAAAAAGAATGGGACACAGAATGTAATACATCTCATTATCACACCATGTAACTCCTTCCCCAGCTCCTCCTACTGACTCTCCCCAACTTGCAAGATGGGGCAGATAGGGCAAAATTGGAGCAGAATGCTTTGATACACAGACCCCAATGGGGGGGGGGGGTTGGGTTTAATCACATAATAAAATGGTTGCCATCACTTGCCATCACTTTATTGGGACACTGCAGTAATTCAGGCTGTTCCCAAGAGATAGGAAAAGTGCTTAAAAACAAGAATTACAGTAATGGATGTACTACACATACACTACTATAGGGAAATTAAATGCATACATATATACCTTATGTAAACCTCACCTATTTAAGATATTTGTATAAAGCATGCATTACGTAATGACACAGATGCTACAGCAGGGGGCGGGCAACTCCAGTCTTCAATGGCCATCAACAGGTCAGGTTTTTAGGACATCAATGCTTCAGCACCAATCAGTCCCTGCTTCAGCACAGGTGGCTTAATCAGAGCCTCAGTTTTCGACTGAGCCACTGATGGAGCCCCCTGTGCTGAAGCAGGAATGTCCTGAAAACCTGACCTGTTGGTGGCCCTTGAGGACTGGAGTTGCCCACCCCTGTGCTAGACGAAGGAATATTGGATAACTAGTTGTCTATATGGTATTAGAATAGAATTAGAACGCTGATGAGACACAGTCCCGAAATCGTGTCCAGTCTCTCTTTAATCAGGAAGTTTTAATGCTATTATTCGCTTAAAAAAAAAAAAGAGGTGCAAACGCAAATAGGATCAAGGGCTGATTGGAGGGGCTGCTATCCAGCTCCAGTGCTTTGTCCCAGGGTGGTCTAAATGCGCGTCGCAAAGATGCCTTTGATATATAAAAGCAATCTTCACTATATTTGTTTTGTCTTTTCTATGTGGGATCCCCCTCCCCTTCTCTTTTAACCCTCGTGGAATTCGCTATGGATGTATGAAGAGGCGATCTAGAGGTCCTTCTGAGTTGGTTACTCTATATAACCCCACTGCCTGATTTATACATGGAACATGTGAGTGGAACAGTCACAGAAACTCCTATTCGTATTTAAATTGTGTATACTGTATTGTATTATTCGCTTAAACCTGTCGTACAATAAAATATCCTTCTGATGGAGTTAGGAAGCTCGGCATTCACAGTGCATGCAGACGTTAAGTGTTACCTTACGGGAAGTTTGCATTTTCTTTGCTGTCCTTTTCCCAGACAAAGATATGTCAAAAGAGAACTTCAAACTTGAATTGAAATCCATACCTTTGTTACAGAATCAAGAAAAGAATCATGACTTTGAATGTGTTTATTTCTGAATGTAAAATACAAATCATAAAGCATAATAAAAGCCAAATTCATAGTCAGATGGTATATTATATATATTTGTTGTGTGTGTGTATAAATATACATATGTGAATATATCTGAATGGGTACTTAATTTACTGTACTGTACTTGATTTATTATGATTGCATCCTATATCTCATTAATTTATTTACCAACATATGCTTTTAGCAAATAATCAACATATATGAAATCGCGAAAGAAAAATGAGCGGAATGTAAAACTGCTACATTGTGAATGGATTTCTCATGCCCAGAACCAGAATCTCTGCATTTTAAACAGTGTGTGATTATTTCGATGCAGCAGCAGGTTCTGGGTGCACGTTGTATTCTCTGTACCGTATTTCCTAGAGGGGTTGTCATTTATTATAACAATATCATCATAATCTGTCTTATCTCCTGTCCCTGACCCACACTCGCTCCTACAACCATTGTGCCAATAAGTGCTGCCTATTGCACTTACTCCCTCACCCGTGGTCTCTGGAAGTTTCCCAACATACCACTTAGATTGTAAGCTCTCCGGGGCAGGGATTTCCTTGACTATTGTCTGATCTGGGTTTGAGTCAATTATTGTATTATAAATCCCTTTACTGTATTGTCTCTTTTGCAAAAGCGCAGAGTACCCCTTGGACGCTGTGTAAATAAAGGTATACATACATCATTTCATACATAACGCAGAAGCAAATTCCAATTTACCGTGCCGGGGGGAGAAGAGGGGTGATTTGGCTCTGGGCGGGTTTTCTGGTCTCGGAGCCACTAACTGGACTGGTCTTACGTGCTTATCAGCTAATTTCTTCAGACAAGTCTGTCTGTTATCGAACAGAACTCGGACATTTTCAATCTTGATGTGAACGGCTTGAATTTGAGTCTGTGAATGAATTCCAAAATAATGAAATCAATGCTCCTGTTTCCTACCAAGACCCATATGTGCTGTAAAGCTGTGTGCCCCGTGTTAAAGAACAATTTAACTCCATTTAAATGAATGGACTAAAAAAAACACATTTCCAGCTTAGAGGTGAGAATCAGTGTTTAAAATGGGAATGGCAGTAATTTGTACCGAATAATAATTTAAGTGGTGAAAAAAGGCTGTCCTGTACTACAAAAGGTCAAGTGTAGCCACTACAATAATTATGCAACCACATTTAAGAATATTAGGATTAAAAGTATAGTTTCTTAAAACCGAACCGTGGTTCAGCATACAGAAATCAGTTTCCAACTTTGAGAATCTCTATTGTGGAAATGGTACTCTGCCCTGACCTATAATAATAATACAGTATGCAGGACTTTCCAAATATGCTAATAATGCTGACATCTAAACACTCCCTTTGGCAGAAGCTGAGAAATTTGTTAGAATCTGGGCACCACATGAATCAAAACCTCAAGAGGGTTCCTTAAGAAATACTGCACAGCTGCAGCTTAATCCTGTTTTTAGCTGAAGAGTTATGCCAAAAATGGGTTTAAACTGCCAATGACGAAATGTAATTTCAATGCATTCATCCTTTTTTTTTGCAGTCATTAGCTGCTTTGTGCTGTTCTGTTACTACAATATTTAAATATACTTTATTATATTTACTAAACACTCAGAAATATTCAAAATCGCTCAATATGTTGCTTCTAGGGATAACACTATAAAATATAATAATAATAATAGCATGTTTTTGTATAGCGCTGCTAGTTATACGTAGTGCTTTACAGAGACATTTTGCAGGCACAGGTCCCTGCCCCGTGGAGCTTACAATCTATGTTTTTGGTGCCTGAGGCACAGGGAGATAAAGTGACATGCCCAAGGTCACAAGGAGCCGACACCAGGAATTGAACCAGGCTCCCCTGGTGCTCTCAGTGCCAGTCAATGTCTTTTACTTACTGAGCCACTCCCTCATGTATAATGTAAAGTTAAAGACATTTTAGTTTTAGTTCAACAAAGCTGTGTGTTCTGTAACTTCCAGTTGGGCGAGCTACATATTGCACTATATACAGTACAGTACTGTATATACAGTATATTTCTCATAGGAATGATAAGTATTTTGTCTATTTTCTAGAGGTTCTCTCTGTTGACAGACACACCAGGACAGAAAACAAATGAACGGGTTAATTTCAAGTCATATGAGAGATCATATTAATTTACTATTTCTTGTAAAAAAAAAAGTGTATATTGACATCAACCTTTTCAATGAAGTCCGTGCCCGCAACACAGTTCAGAGCTTTGAAGGATATTGTAGCATTAGAAATGTGCGAATTGGGTGCAATCCAGTTAGCAAATATGAATTATTACATTGTACAATTTGGCTAAATGTTCGCAAATTTTTTTAGAAATAAAAATATAGAAAATGGTGAAATTGACAATCTTGCCCATTTATTGTTAACATTTTGAAGAAATGGTGAAATATCACTATTTTATTTTTTATATTAAGTTACCATTATTTTCTCACAAGTTTATTAAAAAGAGGAAAATCAAAAAATCTTTTAAAGTTTGCAAAAAACTAGCAAATTTTGCGAACTTGTGCAAACTTTCTCGCACTTCCGGTTGGTGGTTAAAGAACAAATGTAATCCTGAAGTCACACTTTATCGTTCTTAATAAATACCTTTATCTCATCAGTTAAAATTGACTCATATTCATACTCAAGGATGTGTGGGTCATGGTGCAGGTAGAGAGTGGAGCTTTCAAGGAACCTCTCTATATCCTGAAGAGCTTTTTGGGCTCCCTCTTTGGACTGGCATTTGTCCATTTGCTGGTTAGCTAGAAAATAAGCCCCCTTATCGCAGCATTCATGGGCCTAGAAAGAAAAACACGAGAGCTTAACAAGCTATACGAAAATGTGACGAGTTATAGTCAGGTTTTATCAATCAATGTGGGGGGGGGGGCAGATACGTTTGGTCACACTTGTTCAATATCAATTCTCACTTGTCATCTCATTTTCTAGCGTTGTTTTTGGTTGGGCCTTTTTTTCATAGTGCTGTAAAAACCCTTACATGAAGTGAAATGAAATAAGGCAAATCCAGTTTGCATTTAATTAGATTAGTGTTTTTATTAACCTTTTTTTTGGTTAAGGAACCCCATAGTTATATTGTGAAATTCTGCGAAACTCCAACACTCTCTAATAGCGCGCCTGAGATCAGATGCATTGTAAGGAACCCCAACCCTGTCTAATAGCGCGCCTGAGATCAGATGCATTGTAAGGAACCCCAACCCTCTCTAATAGCGTGTCTGAGGTCAGATGCATTGTATGGAACCCCAACCCTCTCTAATAGCGTGTCTCAGATCAGATGCATTGTAAGGAACCCTAACCCTCTCTAATAGCGTGTCTGAGATCAGATGCATTGTAAGGAACCCTAACCCTCTCTAATAGCGTGTCTGAGATCAGATGCATTGTAAGGAACCCTAACCCTCTCTAACAGCGTGTCTGAGATCAGATGCATTGTAAGGAACCCTAACCTTCTCTAATAGCGTGTCTGAGATCAGATGCATTGTAAGGAACCCTAACCCTCTCTAATAGCGCGTCTGAGATCAGATGCATTGTAAGGAACCCTAACCCTCTCTAATAGCTGTGTGCGGAACGTTGGCTGGAATCCTGGGAGTAGAAGGGTTTGACTAGGAATCTGGCATTGTTGGAGCTTTCCCCAATCGTGGTCTCCGTAGAAGTTTGTGAAAACAAGCTAAATAAAAAACAGGAGTGTCGTTTTTTGGTCAGACAACTTGGGGGTAGTTCAGCCCATCTTTATTTATCTGATTGTACTGGGCAGCAAGAAGGGCAGAGGCCAGGTAGTTTTACCTGGAATGGCCTAAACGAGGGTAAGGTGGAGAGGCGTTAAGGGCTTATTATGGTCATAGTTGTTTCCAGAAATTATGGAGATCAGGCGTGTAAGTGTGGATTCAGTAATTATCGTAGTCCACGCAGGGTGAATGATTTGGGCCGGTAGAAGATGGTTCAATTAATCAACAGGATTAAATATGATTTGTCAAGATGTTTGGAACGGTTTAAAGATGTGGTCTTGGTTTGGTCCGAAATTGTAGTGTAGATGTGAGTTATGGTTTGGGTACTGACCTGGCTGGGTTTGGGAAGGGATTCCCAACGGTATAGCCTTGCGACATGCGTAGAGCCAACATTTGTTTATGTTACAGTTTTTATATGCCCACTAGGCAGTTATGCCAATGGCTGGCTTTGGGAGTGAAATCATGTGCTACCGATGATGGACACTATAGGAACAGATCGCTAAGGAGAAGGTAAGAGGCCCTCCACCACATCCCTGCACCAAGTCCTGCCTTGTATTATGGACATGGCAGCATCCAATGACAAAGACTGTGAGTGAGGAGGAGCCTTTAAGAGGGGCTGGTAGAGCATGCAGGGGCAGAACTGCTAGAGTCTGAGGGATCCCAGGACTGACCATGGTGACTGAGGCCTGAAGAGAGTACGGTCAGCCAAACAACGGGGGCCCAGCAGAGCGCCCATCGGAGAGCAGTCAGATGCACGGACACCATCAGAGGGGATCCTCCATGGTCGCAGTAGTACAGGCCTGCTACACTGCTACAGTAAATAAGAGCTCCAACGGTGTGGCAGCACCCTTACATAGGCCTTCAGACCCAGGATTGTGTGGCCATAGGGAAAGACATTGACACACACCCTCACAGCGCTTATTGGCGAGTGTTAGGTTTTCTATGTAACATGAATGTTGTTAATGATCCTTCTGCTGAAGATGATAATGTACTCGATTAGCCAGTTCTAATTACTTTATAAATAGCATTGAAATATAAACATTGCTGTAGTCTGCCACCCTTTTGTCACACCTAAGACTAGAGGGGAATAACGTATAAGAGTAGGAGTACTCAGGCCCCCACCTCAGCAGTAGGTAAGCCGGTGGGATTACATATGGTATAATATGAACACATTGATGAGGCAATTCTGCTATTTATGGTACATGTCATTTCGATAAATGTAAGAGATTAGCATCAGGCTATAGAACATGCATTTTTATATATACAAAAGATAGTATATACCTGCTGCAGTTGGATGTGTAGTTCAAGTGTCTTGGACAGCCGAGCGTGCTTTCTTTTTATTTCATCAGACAAGCTATCTGACATATGCCTCAGTTCATTGCATTGTTGGCAGATTAGATTAAGTGCATAATGATGATTTGTTGTTAGCTGGTGACCATGTAAAATGACCATTTGAGACCTTCCTATTAAATCCTGTTAAACAAAGACAAGAGTCCGTCTTAAAAGGGCCGTCTCAATTCTATTGAAGAAAAGTTAACTTCACATAAGTTCATGTAACGTCACTCTTTTACCCACCATAACTTCTTTAATGTGTGGTTGAAACCTATCCCAGGTTCACATTGCAAAGCCAGTATAACTAACCTCACACTGATCAGACCCAAAATGTCAAAACTGCTGTCTGTGAGTAGGTTTACTGGCTCTGCACTTCTGTAACCCAGGCTCTGCTGAAAAGTGGTGTAATGCGGCAGGCATAAGCTTATAGGGGTCCATGTTAAAATGGACATGAACTAAAAGGTGACACTGTGTGCTCATTTGCATATCATTTCCCAGAATCCCCGGCTGCAGTGGAAGCACTGTATGCTAAGAGATCATTGGGAAAAGCAGTGTTACAGATCTGTCTGAGACATGCGAACGTGCTCACAAGGGATATTTTTATTTGCTGTACATATGTCCAGACAAGCAAATAACAGAAATCTTTCATTCATGACCCAAAAAGGATGTTATTAATATAGTTATGAATATAAAATCAAACTCACCTGTGACCGTTCATCTAGACTACTCAAATCCATTAGCCTTTGCTTTACTTCAGAAAGATTATCTCCTGCATCTGGAAGTTTTACTTGTTGGACCAAATATTCCGTTGTATTCTTCAGCTATAAAAAAAAAAAAGATATATTTAAGAGTTAACACTTTCAATACATTATGGGGTAGATACAGATTGCGGTAAATCAGGGCTACTAACGTGACGTAACCTAAAAAGGTAACATCCATTAATTTCTTGAGTTTAACGGTTATCCACAAAGCTAAATATATGCAAAACTAACGCCCGTTAGTGTTCCCATTAGCACAGGCTTAACCCCATGGGAAGTTAGTTCCCAAAAACAGACAGCAAGGTACTGGAGCAAGCCATAGGAGACCCATCAGGATTCCTGTAGGACCCCCCGAATAGTCGGATCACTTCCTAAATGGTTCCGGTGAGATGAGGGGGGCCAGGTCCCACAACTACCTAAGCAACCGAGTCAGAAAACATCCAACCAAGTGTTAACAATGGGCACTGATGGAAGAAAAGTATTTGTGTATGTTCTTGAATGAAAACCATGTACAAAATGTCAAGATATATCTGAGCGGTCTCTGTGTTTGGGGACACGAATAAATGACAGTTGTACTATGAAAATTGCTAGCGCCCATTATTTAACATCCTTGCTGTCATGATAATGTCATGAGGTATTATGTATTTTAATCCATTTGGTGTTTAAGGGGTTAATGAGCTACAGTTTGAAGTTAAAAATACAATATATATTGGGTTTATGACAAGCCCAGGCATGTCAAGGGTGGGTGCTGGGTTTCAAACAGAACTTAACTGGTGGGTTATCATGTATGGCTCACTTAAAAGGGCCAGATGGGTTGCATGTTGCTGATAGTGTCTAGATAAGGGCAGGTGTGGGAATAAAATATGGCCCCTTTGACAACTGTTCTAAACACGATTCTTATACAGCTAAGCTTCAAAGCATTCTCTGCAGGGGGTTTATGGATGACCAGGGGCATGGCTACAGAAGGGGTCCAACCAAAAGTGACTTTATTAAAAATGAGAATATCCTGTGATGTCATCACCTCTGCATAATAAAAGTAACAAATCTGTAACAGTGTCACCGAGGGACACATTCTGACCACACACTGCATGTTTAAGAGATAACAAGGGACATATATTAATTTATCACTTCAATTTAGGATTAAGATGGTCATATTTCTTTATTTATAAAATATTTTTACCAGGAAGTAATACATTGAGAGTTACCTCTCGTTTTCAAGTATGTCCTGGGCACAGAGTAAAACAAATAATACATGGTTACAAATACAGTTACATAAATGAGCAGGGTATACATTATATACAAGACATTGCGTGCACAGTTAAAGAAAATATATATTATGAGCGTATGAAACAGTTACAGACCAGGTTAAAATGTGAGACAGCCTTAGACTTGCCACATCCACATTGAGTGCCCGAATGTATTGATGTGACTCATGTGTGTATAAGTGTTAGTTAAGGAAAGTTATGAGTACATTTAGATATTGAGACAAGATTCAATTGTCTGTTATAAAACCGTAAATCTCACAACTGATTTACGACAGGGGTTGGGTTTATGTGGCTTACATGGGAAGAATATATATAAGCCAGAGCAAATATTATGAAGATCAGATCTTAACAGAGGGCTATTTGGGACCAAATACATGAGCTCTCATATTCTGAACCAGTAGCCTATCTGGGGAAAATCTATGGCATTGGGTAATGTATAAGTTTTCTTTTATGTTTTACCCTTTTATTTTAAGAAGCTGTTCTGCATTTATTTTTAATTGTATGTTTTCATAATCCTTTTTCTGTAACCTAAGCACTGTGTGTGTATGTATGTATGTATATATATATATATATATATATATATATATATATGTGTAATGCTTTGGGCTCCGAATGAACTGTTGCACACTCTGGAGAGAGTATTTATGTTTTCAGACATGTTTAGCTGCAACAGATTTTTAGTGTGTTAAAGTGCATAGTTTTTTTCTATAATACATAGGGACCTGGGGCCCTCGCAAATTAATTTGACATCCCTTTTTTGAATACCCCAGGTGGTGGAAGTGTATAGATATAACTGCAATTGAGTAAGTGGTTAATATTAACTCACTGGAGGTATCTTGCGCAGGCAAAAAGGTGAGTTTGCTAGAATAGTCGTGTGTATAAACACTGGTTTCATATCTAAGTCATGTGCCCACTTGTGTGCTGTTCATGATGGTGGTACTGTATATTGGGACAGATTTAGGGGAGATGCTAACTCATTTGAGGGACCTTTGCGAAGGTGAAGAGTGGGGCAGCTTGCCAGTTGTGTATTAACCCTTGTCATGAAAAGGACATATTGTCCATTTGAGGGACCTCTGTGGTGGTGAAAAGTGGGAGCACTTGCGAGCGTGAGCATTAACCCTTGTCCCATATGCAGGCCATGTGCTCGCCCAAGTACCAGCACCCCGAGTCAAAATAAACTATGCCGAGTACTCATATACACACCACACCGATGTAACTGCCATAGAAAGCGGGGCAGGAAGGGTTACATGTATAAAATTGAAAAAGGTGAAGTTAAAGTGTCTTGGGATTTTGCTAGGAGTTATATCCAATATTCTGGAATATCCAACAATCCGGCACCATTCAAGTCCCAATGTATGTTTATGTGTGTGTCGAAAATGTTTAGTACACTGTATATAATATTCATTTGTTCCAAGATTTTAATCCATATGATTTTATACAATACTATAGTTCTGTTTGATCTTATTTCTAAGTCCCTATAACATTAAAGTAATTGTAATTAAACTGAATTCCATCAATATCCTATTAAACTTAAGCATGCAGCAAGTCCTTACCGTACCTCTTGGAAATTTTGCTCAAACTTCAACAGTTCTAAATATTGCTCCATTTTCAGCTGGTGCTTCTCCCAAAACCCATCAAATGCCGTTTCCATTTCATGTAACTGGGCCAGCAACCTTAAGAAAATGTTAACATATAAAGAGAGACCATGGTGGCAGCATTACAGTATTTATCAAGGGCACCCAATGTCATTTTCCATGAGTGCTGCAGGAATCTGCAAACCAATATTTGGCAAAGTATTGTTCTTCACTACATAACAGACGAGGACGTTTAAAAGCAGTGATTCTGACATTTGCCATTTTGAAATACATTAAAAGAATAGAAAACTGTTGTAAGTCGTCTCAGAACCATTATTAATTACTCTGACACAGTAGGAGGGAGCAAGCTATGACAAAGGATACACAAACCTCCGGTCACTCTTCGATTTGTCACTGCAATCTGTGTGTGTGTGTAATACCGTATTCTGTACTGCTGCCATGTTGTGATTGGTTAATGTTACTTACAATATTTAGATTGTAAGCTCTCCGGGGCAGGAATTTCCTTTCCTATTGTCTGACTTTGTTGCGCTTATTATATTCTATTATATTTCCTTGTTTGGCGTTCTCTCTTTTGTAAAGTGCCGATTACACTATATAAATTAAGATACACATACAATACGTGTGTCTTTATCAGATTTAATAATATATACGTTGCTTTTGAAACTTCACCTGTCTCTTCTTAGAAAGTCACAGGATGAAGGGACCAGTGCGGTTTCTCTATACACCATTACATACAGCAGCAGTGCGCAAACTGGGGGGCGCTAGATTTTCTGGGGTGGCGCAGCAGTTATAGAGGTCCAGCGCTCTCCCCCCAGGAATTTTAATTAAATGCCGGGGGACCACGCGAGGCCTCTGTAACACACTTACCTTCCCTTCAGCGACGCGTCGTCCTGGTAACCCGGCGTCAAATGATGCCACGGGGTCACGTGCCATCACGTTATCATGGCAACGTGATGTCACACTACCTAGTGTGTCATTTGGCACCGGGGTCGAGAGTGGGGGGGGGGGGAGTGCGTGCGAGGCGCTGAGAAGAGCAGGCAGGGGTGCACACAGGGAAAAGTTTGCGCTACCCTATGTAGGGTATGTAGAACTGCCGTGTTAGTATGTTAAAAATGAATACAAACTTACAATATATTTGCTGTTAGTCACAGACTATAAGGGCTCATTACAACCATTCAATTCAGTGTTGGAGTCACTGGTTCATTTACTGCACGAATCGTTTCTTGCTATTTAATATCTCACGACAAATACATTAATTTTTTTTTCTATTCACTCCAAGTGCCTAACATCTCATTTCATCTCCTTCTACAACTTGTCAACGTTATATTGTTATCTGTAAACCCTGTCTCTCTCACACTCCTTCTTGTAAACAATATGAACCTGCCTCAGTAACTTCCTATAATGCAGAATGGGACTTTCAAAAGGGAAATGCCAAGGACTTGCTTCAAAATGAATTGGTTTAACATAATAATACAAGTCGAATCTTACCTTTTTTTTCACTGTTGGAACTATTCATGGTTATATTGGATGTGTACAAATACACACAGTCCCTGCAAGCTCAGAACCACTATACTCGAGGTCGGCAACCCCTTTCGTCAATGGCGAATTGGCCATGAAAGTGTGGCGAATTTGAGTTTGCCAGCTCCCACAGTAAAAAAACTTTTTCCTGATGGCGTGTGCTGGTTCCGGTTTCTGAATGATTCAACGAAGGGAACAAGCAGCAGGTGATAGTGCTGAGGTGAGTGACGCAGCAGCAGGTGATAGTGCTGAGGTGAGTGACGCAGCAACAGGTGATAGTGCTGAGGTGAGGGAAGTAGCAGCAGGTGATAGTGCTGAGGTGAGTGACGCAGCAACAGGTGATAGTGTTGAGATGAGTGACACAGCAGCAGGTAATAGTGCTGAGGTGAGTGACACAGTAGCAGGTGATAGTGCTGAGGTGAGTGACACAGCAGCAGGTGATAGTGCTGAGGTGAGTGACACAGCAGCAGGTGATAGCGCTGAGGTGAGTGACACAGCAGGAGGTGATAGTGCTGAGGTGAGTGACACAGCAGGAGGTGATAGTGCTGAGGTGAGTGACACAGCAGCAGGTGATAGTGCTGAGGTGAGTGACACAGCAGCAGGTGATAGTGCTGAGGTGAGTGACACAGCAGCAGGTGATAGTGCTGAGGTGAGTGACACAGCAGGAGGTGATAGTGCTGAGGTGAGTGACACAGCAGGAGGTGATAGTGCTGAGGTGAGTGACACAGCAGGAGGTGATAGTGCTGAGGTGAGGGACGCAGCAGCAGGTGATAGTGCTGAGGTGAGTGACACAGCAGGAGGTGATAGTGCTGAGGTGAGGGACGCAGCAGCAGGTGATAGTGCTGAGGTGAGGGACACAGCAGGAGGTGATAGTGCTGAGGTGAGGGACGCAGCAGCAGGTGATAGTGCTGAGGTGAGGGACGCAGCAGCAGGTGATAGTGCTGAGGGGAGTGAAGCAGCAGCAGCGGGTGATGGTGATGCTGCTTCTGGTCTTTTCTTAAATATTGTACATGAGGTCACAATCTCAGCAGCACTCCTTTTGGCACAAATATACATGGTGTGGTGGGTTCGGGTTCTGAGTTTGCAGGGGCTTATGCATGTTTGTAAATTTCAAATAGTAACAATTTTTTTGAGGTCTGTGACCCCCTCCTCCCTGGTTTTACGCTCCCTCATACCACTTTTAAATAGCATATCTTGTTATGCACCTGTGTATGACCCGTCTATTAAGACAGTTCTCCCTCCTTTAGAGAGGTTATGAGAGCGTTTGCAGGAAGTGTTAGGACTTGCAAAAAGGGGGGATACCATGGCATTGTTTGCCAGCTTATAATGCTTTGGCCAAAAAAATTACCTAAATGACCCTCACTTATGTAAAGAAACACTGATCAGTATTTAACAATATCATTTGTAATATTGGATATAGCACTGAGGCTTCTTCTCTGTTGTTATATTGGATGTAGCACTGAGGCTTCTTCTCTGTTGTTATATTGGATGTAGCACTGAGGCTTCTTCTCTGTTGTTATATTGGATGTACCTGTTCACAGTTTCGCAGTCTGTGTGTTTCACACAGATCTGTTCTTCATCCGCCGAACTGGAGCTCGGCCGTTCAAGATTGTTCAGAAGTAAGTCAGCCTCTTTCAATACTAATGTAATCTCTCCCTATACAAAAATCAGAGAGAATGGGGTTTATGAGTCACTTAAAACTTACATTGGGAACAGCGCATACAGCTCTGAAAATAGGAGTTTTGTTATTACTGTAAATCAATGCTCTTTTAAAGAATTTCAGAGATCTATCTGTATGAATATAGGTAATTATGTATATTTTTATTTATATAATGCTCAGCACTTTTAAAAGAGACAATACAGTAGAGGGAATAATAATGTAACAAGTTATACAAATAGACACATAATAAACAGAAAAATCAGCATTAACTAATACAATTATAACTGTGCTAAAACATAAGAAAATATAAATCTAAGTATATAAATATAAAATAAAGATGCTTTGGTTCAGTAGAGGATAGCGCTCTTTGGTTTTTATCTTAAACCCCAGTCATTTTCTCTAGAACTACAGCATGTGTATGAAAAAGTAAGGCTACTGCTGGTCGATGTGTTACAGTAATCTGTCAACATAAAATCCAATTGCACATACCTTCAACTGGCAATATTTCTCAGTGCGATTTGCTAGAATATGCTCAATTGAATACATGTCGCTGGGTAACTCTGTCTCAGCCAACTCTGTGCCGAAAGACTGCAGCATCTGAGCGATTTCCTTCACCGTAAGCGCAAAGCTTTCGATAGCCTGGTTGGAATTCGAAGAAAGGGGGAAAAAAATGACGGAAGAAATAGATAAACCAAAATTGTTTTGCCTTTATTTTCTCCAGCCTCTTTACCAGTGACCAAATTGAAAGCACTACAGTATATTTGAATCTAAAAATACTAATGGCACCGACCCTCAAGCAATAAAACAGGAGAAGTCTCCAGCTGACAAGCAAACAGCTGGAATCTGGGTGTGTGGCACTGTACTGTAGTTCAAGTTCTTCTCTACCATTGGAGTCTTAAAGGAGCAATCCAAACTGGTTTTTTTTTGTTTTGTTTACATAGGATTGAAGCAGGGGGGGGGGTCTCCGGAGCAGACCCCCATTCATTGCAGCTGCGGGGGGCCCTCTTATTCCAGATATACAGAACTCTAAATGGGGTGCTGGTATCTCCTGCAAGTTTAAAGCTCCTGCAACACGTGAGCCAATAGGAAGCGGCACCGGATGACATCATGGTTTCCTATTGGCCCACAGGGCATGGGAGCTTTGAAAAGATTGTCGTTACGTGAACCCTGGTTAGCTCAGCCGGAGCGGCTACCGGCACCCCTTACGGAGGTAAGTATCTCCGGAAGCAAAGGGTCGCCAGAGCTGAAAGGTATGGAGTCCAGGTCCGGAACCCCCCTGCTTCAATCCTATGTATAAAATAATGATAAAAAGAGAAACCGCCAGCTTGGATTACAGCTTTAAAGACATTAGACAACACATTGTGCAATTTGCCTGCTCTGACACCTAATGGTTTAACGGGAAAAAAGGCGCTCGATAGCGCTCTAACAAAAACCCAAACTTAGTGCATATACGTAAAATTAATTAGTGCCAAAAAGTATATGATATCAGTGACGGTGTATAAATAACAAAATACAAGTGACAATCTATAGTGATCTATAATGTGAATATCAATGAAGAGGCTTAGCAGACACACTCAACCCTTGGTGGGAGACTGTTTCAGAAGTCTTGTACGTTCAATTCTTTCCAAAAAGGACTACTCACATTGAAGCAGCCAGAACTGAGCAGTCATCCAACTTATGGGGTGGATGGTCCCTGTGATAGATGCAGCAACTGCCAGCAGATAATCTCTGCCAGGAGTTCGCGTCACTTCCGGCGCGTCATGG
Organism: Ascaphus truei; assembly: GCF_040206685.1. Classification (NCBI taxonomy): domain Eukaryota; kingdom Metazoa; phylum Chordata; class Amphibia; order Anura; family Ascaphidae; genus Ascaphus; species Ascaphus truei. The sequence continues at coordinate 38,697,897 of NC_134498.1, forward strand.
AACTCCGGCGCTTGCTAGTAAAGATGCGTTCTTGATCTTTTCCTCAGAGTATTGGCTGACAGGACACTCAACGCGTTTTGCCGTTACGCACGGCTTCATCAGGACTGTCAGCCAATACTCCGAGGAAAAGATCAAGAACGCATCATTACTAGCAAGCGCCGGAGTTCCATGACGCGCCGGAAGTGACGCGAACTCCTGGCAGAGATTGTCTGCTGGCAGTTGCTGCATCTATCACAGGGACCATCCACCCCATAAGTTGGATGACTGCTTCAATGTGAGTAGTCCTTTGTGAGCCTTACACTATCATTTAAATCACATTTAAACATTGCTGTACTATGTGATGTTCTTTATTTTCATGGCTGCAAGCTGCGCTCCTCTGATCCTTTTTGAAAGAACCTAATGGTTTAAAACATGAATAATAATAAATGTCCAACCACAACTTTTTCTTTATGTTTTTATATTTTATGGGGCCCTGAAATAAGTGTAGAACATGGAATGGTGGGGTTAAGGCATTAAAACCCACGGTCTTCATAACTGTCTGACCCTGGCCCTCCTCCCATCGCCCCTTCCAAGTTATAGATGGGGTTATATTTACCTGTCTGCCACGAAAAGCAGGGTCAGGTTCGTGTCAGTTGGTCACTGTGCGGCCCCCTCCCTCAAAAATGCATATTTATTTATTATATCTACATAATGTGTGTGTGCGTGTATATATATGTATGTATGTATGTATGTATATATATATATATATATATATATATATATATATATATATATATATATATATATATATATATATATATATATTGTGTTTTGTATCTAATACATATACAACATTTATATATTGCATTATTAATATGTATCTTTTTTTGTCACGGCTGACTGTTTAGATGGCTGCAAGGCTGCGCCTTATAACTATTGTTATAAAATGAATGGGAATAATTTCCCTTGTAGTTTGCCGTTATTTGTGCTGCAAAGGGGGTCACGAGTCATGGATAGGGGGTGGGCTCTGGAGTTGTTGTTACAGCCTGGACAAAATCCTTCACATGCTGTTCTGTGTTTATTTAATAAAGCTAAAGGTTACTGGCTACACACGTCTTTATCCCAGGCTGTGCTGAGAAGCTGTGTAATACGGTGGGCATAAGCTTCTAGGGCTCCATGTTAAAGTGGAGATGAAGCAAAAGGTCACACAGAGTGCTCATTTGCATGTCATTACCCAGACTCCCTGGCTGCAGTGGAAGCATTGTACGCTAAGAGATAATGGAGAAAAGCAGAGTTGTAGACCTGTCTGATATGTGTGAATGTGCTCACAAGTGTGAATGTGCTCACAAGTGGCAGTTTTATTTTATAAATCTGTGGCCTTGCGTCACCAAATATTTGTGTTCATGATTTTTGTGGTTGGTGGGGATAGTCATGGCTAGTCAAGAGTTTTCAGTGTGGAGTACAGCATGGCGAGGGCCCTCTTGTCCTTCAGCAACCGGTACATTCCATGCCGAATCTGACACGGAAACATTTCTAAGATGCAAGAGCTGATTGAGAAACCAATAAATTACATATATGACTGCTACCTTTTCTGTTCATACCCACAATCATAAATAATGCATAAAAAACATACTGTTCTGAAGATAACCCAGTCACAGTGACGATACTCCAGCGTGCCTCCAAACTCGGGTGTCAATTGTTTTTCATCAATATACTTTAGCAAATCAGAAGCAGAGCTGAGCATAACAACCTGGAAGAGCAGAAGAACCATTTCTCAGACTCCAAGAAGCACATGTCTCTGGCAAAGTTACAACAACCGGGACCCCTGTATAAGAATGCACTGGTAAGAACAAAGGGAAATTATAATCAATCACAACTTAATACTAAAGACAGCATCTGAGCGATTTCCTTCACGGCCAGCGCAAAATTTTCCTTCGTGGTTGGAATTGTAAGAAAAGAAAAATGCCAGAAGAAATATAGAACTATTGATAAACTATAAAATAAAGATGTCTGTAATACCGTTTCGATCGTGTGTGTGTGAAACAATACATTTTCTATTGAGCAAATCCGTTGTGCGTTGGATCTCCCTTATCAATTGTTCAGATATGGATTACCAGGACAGGTACCCCTTGAACCAGCAGCACCGGTAATATTGAATGCATTGTTTGATTGTGGTGTGCGGCATATTATCATTGTTAAGCAGAAGAAATATAGAAACCACCAATTGTTACAGGCATCTTTATTTCCCAGTGACCAAATTGAAAGTACTATATTTGAATGCAAAAATACTAATGGCACCGAAGCTCAAAGAAATCAAACGAGAGAAGCCTCCAGCTGACAAATACAACAGCAGCTGGAATCTGGGTGTGTCGTACGTACAAGATGTACGACGTCTCACATGATCAAATCGTGCCAAAATTCCCAGATTAAATACTATATTAAACATTAAGATTTTAGTAGGGCCAAGAAAAAAAAATATCTATATTTTTCTCTTTGGTTGCAATCGTAATGACTCGGTGCTTGTGCCAGGCTGGTATAAAGGGAGGTTGTACTGTAGGGATATGATTACTACAGCCGGCATTACAGAGGAACCTTGTATAAAGCAGAAATGGAAACCTCCAACAGTGGGTTGACCAGTATTGATGGTTACTAGTCTTCTGGGACCTGTTTTTTTTTTTTTTTCAATGCTTACAAATCTTTTTGTTAGATTAAAACTTTCCATTGGGACATATTTTCGATATCTAAGTTCGAAGACTGAGCCAGTGATTGAGCCAACTGTGCTGAAGCAGGGGTGTCCAAAACACCTGACCTGTTGGTGTCCCTTGAGGACACGAGTTGGCCACCCCTGCCCTATATTATGTCTACCATATTTAAAGCAATATAGCAGTTTGAAAATTGTAGCCCCCCCCCCCCCCCGCCACGTAAAATAACATTGTAATGTCAATAAAGGAGTATTACCGGTAATTTCAGTATGAAATCCTCCTGACTAAAACGGAATCCTATGTCACTGAAGGTGCGCTGGAAAAAGCCAGTGGGTCGGAGAACCAAAACCAGGTGCAAGTTTCCAGGAAACGAGTTCTGAAACAAATTGTACAATAGTCATTTTTATTGTTAATGAGCTTTGGCTTCAATGTTCATTTACAAATTGATAATGACTGTAACATTTTTTAGAAATAAACTCTTACAGTATGTTGGGAATATAAACATTACGTACCGAGTATGTATGTAAAAACAAGTAAGTATGCACAAGTACAGTATAAGGACTAAATTGTAAGTAAATAATTAAGATAAGAATTACGATGTGCTTTTGGATTTGGACAAGATTCCATCATGCACTGTGTGCATATAAAATGATTTTTCAAGCACAGTGTCTATATCTATCAAGCACAAGGTGTATATCTATCTGTATATCTATCAAGCACAAGGTGTATATCTGTGTGCATATCTATCAAGCACAAGGTGTATATCTATGTGTATATCTATCAAGCACAATGTGTATATCTATCTATCAAGCACAAGGTGTATATCTATGTGTATATCTGTGTGTATATCTATCAAGCACAGGCTGTTTGTATATAGCAAATGAAGGGGAAGCTAATCTCTCTGAATAAACCAGGTTATTTGAACATACATTAGTTGATATAGTGTGATAGATAGATAGATAGATAGATAGATAGATAGATAGATAGATAGATAGATAGATAGATAGATAGATAGATAGATAGATAGATAGATAGAAACTGGACATGCACTCAAAGTTACAAAAGTTGAAAATGTATTCTCAGAATAAATCTTCACCTTTTGTAACTTGGAGTGTCTGTCCTGTTTTCTTCTATCTGATGTGCTGCTTCTGCTGATACCCGGACAAGTGTGCACACTTGATCAACCTTTAAACGACTTAAGCGTGAGTGCCTCGTCTCTGGACAACCCCTCCCCCCCACATCATGAGTAGGCGAGTGAGCAATACTCATTAGTGAGCCCAACTGTTCAGACAATCCTGGTCCATCCATATCCCATTTACATACATAGTTACATAGTAGATGAGGTTGAAAAATGACATGCGTCCATCAAGTTCAACCTATGCTAAATTTAGACAACAGATACTTTATTCTATATCTATACTTACTTATTGATCCAGAGGAAGGCAAACAAAAAACCCCATTAAGGGGAAAAATTAATTCCTTCCTGACTCCAAGAATTGGCAATCGGATTAATCCCTGGATCAACATCCTTCCCATGTATACTTATTTGGTATATCCCTGTATACCTTTCCCATCTAAAAAGATGTCCAACCTTTTTTTGAACAAATCTATTGTATCTGCCATCACAGTCTCCATGGGTAATGAATTCCACATTTTAACTGCCCTTACTGTAAAGAACCCTTTCCTTTGTTATTGGTGAAATTTCCTTTCCTCCAACCTTAAGGGATGGCCCAGAGTCCTTTGTACTGCCCGTGGGATGAATAGTTAAGGGTTTTATTTGGGGGTGGGGGAGGGGGGGAGAGATTATTCATTAAACTGTGATAGTGCCTCTGAAAATCACAAAGAGGCCTGATTTGTAGTTCAAATAGCCATATGGTAACATAACTTCATTTGGCCCATATTCACTTCAGGATTCTATGCTTTATCACCTTATGTTGAATATGGGCCTTTGAGTTTACTGACAAACAGCAGGTCCTGCAACAATAGCGAAGACACAGCTTTCAGCGTTTCCAATAGTAACACTTTAATTCATTATTTCTTTACTTTAAATAGCACGACAAGTTAGGAATCATCCATGAATGCAATGGCCAACATCTACTCATTATCCTCTGTACTGAAAATCACTGCCAAGGCATCGGTTGTGGCTAACCGAGCACGGATCAGTCCATGTGCATCTCAAAACTCCTGATATAGATAAGGTCAGTGAACAAGAATGAGAGTTTGCAACCAAGGTGATCTGCTAAACAAGGTGGCATTCACATGAAGAACTGTATGTAAATAGAATCATCATGCACAAAACTACAATGTGTCTGATTTTTTAAGTATGATGATGGTGTGGTACAAAAATAATGTATTGTGTTAGTACAATTGAAATCTTGATCTTTTATGAGAACTTTCAAAATGATACAGAAGTGTCACTATTTATTTACTGGACAGATTTGGGCACAGAACTAGAGCAATGTATTTCCTAGTAGTACAGTAAGTTGTGTGTTAGACCAGTGTTTTTTAACTTTTATTTTTTGGTTAAGGAACCTTATCACTATATTGTGACATTCTGAGGAACCCCAACCCTCTCTAATAGCGTGCCTGAGATCAGATGCATTGTAAGGAACCCCAACCCTCTCTAATAGCGTGCCTGAGATCAGATGCATTGTAAGGAACCCCAAACCCTCTCTAATAGCGCGTCTGAAATCCGTTGCACTGTAAATTCTTCTGAAATTAGTACAATTTTCAAATGTCCTGAAAATTGCAGGGAACCCAAGGGTTCCTGGGAACCCCTGTTGAAAAACACTGTGTAAAAACATGGGTACTCATCCAGCTTTTATTGGGTACCTCATACTAACCTAAAAGTGTCTGGACGGGAAACCAAGTATATGACTTTAGAGTATTAGAGATGACCTTACTTTTGCATTAGCAGAACATTGAACCTTGTATACACTGTCACTAGAACAGCATAGCTGTACTGTACCTCCAATTAAAACCGCATAATTTAACAGTAATTGACTGTCAAAATTCAGTTTCAAACTAATTTTTGGGATCGTTTACGAATGGTATTATTTTAACCCTTGTAATTTATACATTTGAAATTATAACACTACTGGAATATAAAAAGGATGCATTTTAAATAAGTGCTCTTTTGGTAGTAATGTCACAACACACCCCCCCCCCCAAAAAAAAATCATATTAAGCACTTACATCCCTGGAAGGATTACTACTTGTTTCTACATTTACACCTTCGTAGAATACTGCATTATACCTCCAGTTATGTAACTTTCCGAATAAGTGAGCTAATGGCCCATTTAAAGCTTTTTCTACAGGAATAAAATACATAAATTCAATCAACCTGTAAACAAAAAGAAACAGAGCCTTATCCTTTATGTAGGCCAAATATAAATGTATCTGTCCATGAGAATAGATCCTGCAATGTAACCATAACACAATTTTAATGCAGCTAAATCTGCTAATACTCAAGAGTGCTGCGTTGCATAATTGCATAATGGACAAACTTCCATTGGTGACTGCAGAATGGAAGCCTGCAGTGTGTGTGTTCTGTACAGCCCTGTTCAGCAGTTTGTGCTAGGGCACTGTACTTGCTGCAGCAATCCTGCATTTGAACTTGGGATGTGCTAGAAAGACTGCAGGCAGAGCCCTTACCGCATTCCTTCGGAACCTCATCATGCCTCTTGGGGGATTTGCTTCTGCCATCTCTTGTGCAAGCTGCAATAATTATCTCCGTCTTCCTATCGTCAGGGAAGCATTGATGAAATATGAAATGTTTGCTGTTGTGAGGTGCTTAAAAATTGCCACTGGAAGGTGAGCAGTGGCCGTGCTGCTGCAGCTGCTTCCATTACCACAGCACTGCGAAATAGGAACTACAGTAGTCTGAACCTGCTCAGTCAACGAGCCCTGCATTGATTCGCCAGTGTTCATGTTAATCTGCAGCTCTGAGACATTCCCACGTTTCACTGGCCCACATAACCACAGAGAAAAGCATCCTCCGCACACAGACACCCAAGAAACACACACCTACTGTAACTTTCAAGTGTCTGTATCATGTGATGGAATAAGACTACAATGTAACCTCTTCCATGCCAGAGTCTGAAAAACTGCACTGCAGTGTGTTTAAATGGAGCAATCCATGCAATATCCTACATGTGTGGCGAGGAAAAAAATTAGTTCGGGTGTATTCGATAACACTTACTATCTTTTTCTTTTAAATTCAACTCTTAAAGCCATTTTTAATGGGTTTTAATATATCGAACATCCTTTGATTTCTATTACAGGCTCCCCAGCAGTGCACAATCTTTGTAACACTTTCCTGTTTGTGATAGTTTGTTGCCAATGTTCCCAGCAGTTTGATCTGCAAACTGCAACAATAGATAACGTTCGCATAGTAATTTAAGGATACATTGCAACTACTGTGTTGCCCTGACTGAAGGATTCATTTGAAACGGAGTTTAAATCAGGGGGTCTCTGAAGCTCGTCCCATTCATTTTTCTGGGGACTCCCTGCTTCCAAAGATACAGATCTCCACAGGGGGGTGCCAGCAAATGCTCCGCTGGGCTAGTAGGGTAATGGCGGAGTTTCAAAGCCACTAGGAAGCCGTGACATCATCAGGTTCGGCTTCCAATTTGACGCGGGAGCTTTAAACTTTGCTGAGAAACCGGCACCCCCTTTGGAGGTCTGTATCTCGGGAAGCAGGGGGTCCCCGGAGCTGAAATTAATGAGGTTCAGCTTGAGACCCCATACTTCAAACCTATGTTAAAAAATAATAAATAAATAAAAAGCATATGAATTGCTCCTTTAAGACTGCAACAGCAAGGACGATGACAAATATGCTGTGTACTGTATGTGTGTTCATGCTTTTTATAGCGTCACTCTTAGTGCATAAAATATATTTTGGAACCAAAAAAGTTGTAATTCTAGAAATTTAGAGCGTTAGCTGAAGCTCTGCACTTTTTTAGTAAAACAGCTTGTGGGAGCCCACATACTATATATAACGCAAGATTGTACATTAAATACATGTATGTATTTATAAATACATGTCTGAAAACTACTGTATGCCCGAGCCGAAAACAAATGTTCACCGAGAGGGCACAGGTTTATGCTAAAATTGCATGTTTTTGTAAAAGTAACTCCAGATTTTGAAAGCCCTGAATGAGAAGAGTAACGGGAGTTTTTAAACACTGTGTTTTCCCATGCTATTAGGTTACTGAACTGGATACAGTCAGAGACAGGACTGCATGGATCATCACTGAATTGCATGGATTTCTATTAGAGCTTTGCAAAACTATCCACTATGCCAGGGGTGGCCAACTCCAGTCCTTTAATTTGTATGGCGCCCACATATTCCATAGTGCAGTACAATGGGGGAGGGAGGATAATCACAGTGTATGTTTAAGACAAACTGAGACCACAGGAAAGAAGTCTTCCAATTTAGAACAGGAGTGGCCAACTACAGTCCTCAAGGGCCACCAACAGGTCAGGTTGTCAGGATATCCCTGCTTCAGTACAGGTGGCTCAATCGAGGGCTCAGTCGGTTTCCAAAGGCCATCTTGGCAGATTCCAAAGGAAAATTTTTTTTATTGCCTCTGAAAATGGATATGCTGCTTTGTACATCAGTGCTAAGTGTTTATAGGGTGTGTTTGGCTTGCATGAAAGTCTGAATGAAAAATCTTGTAGCCACTGATGTCCTCTGGAAGAATAAAAAAATCAGTATAGCAGTGATGCTCCACCAATGCACAATGTCAGACAAATGGAGAAAGTTAAGACCACAGTCACCCTACCCAAGTCGTCCTACCAAAATCTCTCCAAGAACAAAGCGGCAAATCATCCAGGAAGTTACAAAGAACCCCAGAGTAACATCCAAGGATCTGCAGGCCACTCTCACCTTGGCTAATGACTATCATAAAAAGACTGAACAAGAATGGTGTTCACGGAAGGATAGCCAGGAGGTAACCAGTGCTCTGCAAAAATAATATTGCTGCCCATTTGAAGTTCGCCAAAGAGCACACAGATGATCCACAAGACTTCTGGAACAATGTTCTGTAGACAGACAAGTCGAAGGTTGAACTTTTTAGCCTCAATGCGAAACCCAAAACGACGATCGCACAGAAGAACCTCATCCCAACCGTCAGGCATGGTTGTGGGAGTGTGATATTTGGGGTTGCTTTGCTGCCTCAGGACCTGGACGGCTTGCTATCATTGATATTAGTAGAAAAATAAGGCATTTTTGCCTGAAACTAGTTGGTGGACCCCTGCTGTGGCCTAGGGGGGACCCTTTTGTCAACTTTTTATGTAATAAATCTATTTTTTGTTGCTTAAAACCATGAGCCTCCTCCTGTTACTTTGGGCAGTGCACTTCCTTATTTTTCTACTTGTTCCTGTCATCACCTGGGAGATTGCAGCCTATGAAGATTCTGAGATTGGATACTCCAGGAGAAACTGAATGAGTTCACTTTGTTGGTCGCTGTACCCCTTTTTTCTCTGATATATGGGACGTTGGTCTGTACTATTTATTTATGGTGCCGCTGGCATTAGGTACTAGTCCCCTAACCCTATTAGGGCTTCGTTATGCTATATGCTTACATTGAAGGAGTTTATCCTAAACCTCAGTTTATTATGCCAAACAGGATTTGTTTTTTCTGATGCACTGGCTTTCTACACAACCTTATCATTGATATTACAATGAATTCTGCATTGTATCAGAAGATTCGAGAGGAGAATGTCGGGCCATTCGTCCGTGAGCTGAAGCTTAAGTGAAATTGGGTGATGCAGCAAAACAATGTTCCAAAACATACAAGCAGATCTACAAAAGAACGGCTGCAGAAGAAGAAATTCTGCGTTTATAATGGCCTAGTCAAAGTTCTGACCTAAACCCCATTGAAATGTTGTGGCATGGCCTGAAGCGAGCTGTCCATGCAAGTAAGTCCTCAAATGTCGGCGAGTTGAAGCAGTTCTGTAACGAGGAATGGGCCAAAGTTCCTCAAAAACGATGTGAGAGACTGACCAGCAGTTACAGGAAATGCTTAGTTGAAGTCATTGTTGCTCAAGGGGGCGCCACCAGGTACTGAATCTAAAGGGTCACATACTTTTTCACACATGGATATTGAATGTTGCATCATTTGTGGATAAATAAATGTTAAAAAAGCATCATGCTTTTGTGTCATTTGTTTGATCACGTTATCTTTATCTATTATTAGGACTTAGATTAAGATCTAATAACAGTTTTGGAAAATGTGAAAATCCTAAATGGTTCACAAAGTTTTCTCGACAACTGTATATTACAGAATCTTTGCAAAACGTATTTGTGTTATTGAAATGTGTTAACCTTTACAGTGCCGGGGCAGCGATCTCATGCCCGCAGCATAAGTGGACAGAGCCCCACTTTGGTTTCGATTGGGCTGACCACTTCTTCCCCTAAAAAACAAGCAAGTGCCCATTAAATACATTAAACATTCGGGCACTAATTAAGAGTCCTCCTGGACCTTTGCCATGTGAACTCACACATCTATATATTAGCGCGCGTTCACACACACACACAAAACGGGAGAGTCTTATTTTTAGAATTTGGAGAAAATTACAATGACCATTTTCAACAACATCAGGACACAATGTAAAACGTATCAATAGATGTAATGCAGAGTACATTAAGCTGTGATAGTGCCGATCGGGCCACTGTCCCATGGAAACTCCCATGGAAGTCAATGTGAGTTTCCGGATCCTAGTGCCCACGATCTCTGTTTAATGAATGACTTCAGCTGCTTTAGGAAGAGTTAAACATTAAGGTTGCATTTTATTAGTTTCTACAATAACAGAATTACTGGTCTGGGAACTATTTTACCACATGACAAGACGCCTCAGTGCTATGTGCAATATGATAAATGATACACTGTAGTGAAGTACTTATCTGGTTTTCTTCTCATAAGTGAGGGTCATTTACTTCAATTCTTTGGCCAAAGCATTAAGCTTGCAAACCACGCCAAGTTACCCGATCTTTTGCAAAGTGCTAACACTACCTACACACGCTCTTTACCTCTCTGATGGAGGAAGAAGTATTCATAGACTGGTCATTCACAGGTACCTGCTATTTAAATGTGGGCTGGGTGAGCTTAAAACCAGAGAGGTGGGGTCACTAACCTCAAAGCAATTGTTACCAATTTACATTTGCAAACAGAGAGCGACTGTGCGTTTCCAAGTGTCAAATAGTAACTATTTTACCATTAAACTAATCCAAATTTTACCATTAAACTAATCAATTGCAAATGGAAACACACACTGACAATATTCTCTATTCTCTTAACATTGTTATATCTTCCATAATAATCCCACATTAAATGTGTTTCTGTTTTGCTTATTTACTAAAAAGTAACTTACAGATACTTTCTGTAGGGTTAACTTTACAGACGTCCATGTATCCAGTCTTCTGTCCAGTATGAGAATGAATTTTCCATCTGTTTCTTGTTTACTGAAATAAAGAAGTGTGTCAATAAAAACTAGACACAAGTTACGTTTACAATACAATCATTATTACGCAATAACAATCAATTATGACGGCAACGTGACATCATGATGCCGAGCTAAGAGGGGAGGGGGGGCGCGTAGAGAGGGGAACCGCCGGCAGGGGGCGCAGGGAAAAAAGTTTGTGCTCCCCTGTCATAGGATATGTCTAGGTTTTTATAGTCACTAGAAATTCTGTTGTGGGGGTTAACCTCTCTCTACCGACATCGGCACTGATATGACCTAGGATCAATATTGATGTAGGAGTGTGCTGTGGATTGATCTATACTAACATTACAGAGAGAATTCATAGTAGGT